>NC_092334.1:84326000-84635500 GCF_046630445.1 Rutidosis leptorrhynchoides
ACTGACCCCATATTTGATTTGTGATCTGTTGAGGAAATTGACAATGAGGTGGTAACCATTGTTGTTGTTGGAAAGCACTTCCTATTTGCTGGTAAATATTTGACTGCATCGGATACCCACTAAACATCTGATTCGGTACACTACCATCGGGATTCACTGTTAACTGGCGTTGTTCTAATTCCCTTATTCGGTCATGTGCTTCCTTTAACTTACTTTCTAAATCTAGAATTTGTTCCTACGGATCCTCTTCTGACACATACCCATCTTCATCTGGGGCTCTGAATGTTCCGGGGGCTGACGGACCAGTTGCGTTTCCTGTATTATCTGTCATATCTGCACTACCACAACAACTCACACAAACGCTTAATGGAAAATAGGTTAGTACCTATCAACTAACGTATGTAATCCCTACATTCACTTAACCCATCCCCCTCAGATATGTTTGACACAACACAAGGTTTGGGAACATGACATTCAACAGAATGTACATGCGGCCAAACCTATGCTCTGATACCAAGTTGTAATACCGGCCATTTTTTTTTAAATCACAGCGGAAGACTGAGTTTACATAAATACCTGATGTCAAAGCAGAGGGGTATAAAATACTATTAAATTTTAGCAGAAAATACTATTAAATACGATACAATTTTACACAAGATATTTATTTATTTATAGAATGGATATACTTAAACCTTGCTACAACACTTATAGGCAGTGTACCTAATCGTACAGTAGTGTAGTTTTTAGTAAGTCCGGTTCGTTCCACAGGGAAATCTTTAAACAAAGCTCAACGCTATATTAGTTTACTTTTATAAAAATACAAATATATATATAAGTAATATTATTATTATAAAGGGGGGTTTTTACCGTTTAATGACCGGTTTGTCGATTTTAAAACTTTAGTCGCAGTTAAAACCTAATGTAAAATATAAATACAAGACTTTAAATTAAAGCGTAAAGTAAATAACGATAATGAAATTGCGAATAATAAAAGTGTGATAAAATAAACTTGCGATAATTAAAAAGTATGATAATTAAAAGTGCGATAAAATAACAATAAATAAAAGTGCGATAATTAGAAGTGCAATTAAATATAAAATAAAGGAAATTAAATATGAAATAAAAGAATTATGCTTATTTAAACTTCCGTAATCATGATGTTTGACGTGTTGATTTTAGTTTTATGCCCATGGGTTAATTGTCCTTTGTCCTGGATTATTCAATATGTCCGTCTGGTTTTTGTCCAAAACAGTCCATCAGTCATAAATATAAATTGCAAGTGTCCTTGTCAAATTATTATTATACCCGAAGATAAATATTCCAACTAATTGGGGATTCGAATTGTAACAAGGTTTTAATACTTTGTTTAATGAATACACCAGGTTATCGACTGCGTGTAAACCAAGGTTTTACTACTTTGTTAACAATTACACCAATTACCCTTGAATGTAATTTCACCCCTGTTTTAATTATTCTAGTGGCTATTAATCCATTCCCGTGTCCGGTTAAATGAACGATTATTCGTACATATAAATACCCCGCCCATCGTGTCCGATCGAGTGTATATGGTAATTTATAGGGACGCCCAATTGTAAATCTTTATATTAACATTAACAAACTTTCATTTAGTTAAACAAATATAAAGCCCATTAATAGCCCATAGTCTAGTTTCCACAAGTGTCGTTCTTTTGTCCAAACCCCAATTATGGTACAAAGCCCAATTACCCAATTTTAATAATTAGCCCAACATCATGATTACTTCGTTTTAAACAAGCATAATAATAACTTAGCTACGAGACATTAATATAAAAAGGTTGAACATAACTTACAATGATTAAAAATAGCGTAGCGTTACACGGACAGAATTTCGACTTACACCCTTACAACATTCGCTAACATACCCTTATTATTAGAATTATAATTAAAATTAAAATATAAATTATAAATATAAATATATTACGTATATATTGAGAGAGAGATTGAGAAAAAAGATGATGATTTTGATCAGAATTCGGGTTGATTTATAGCCAGGAATGATTTTTGGGGCTCCGCGACTCGCGGCCAAATAGCCTTCAAACTCCGCGAGTCGCGGAGAGGTATTTTCAGTTTACACCCTTGGAGTTTCCTGCTGCCGACGGTTTTAAATATATATATATAATATATATATAATTAATATAATTAATTATATATTATATTATATTTATATATATAGTTAACTTGTAATTTTTAGTCCGTTGCGTCGAGCGTTAAGAGTTGACTCTGGTCCCGGTTCCGGTTTTTCGAACGTCCTCGCGTACAATTTAATATCTTGTACTTTGCGTTTTGAATCTTGTACTCTTGTGATTTTGAGACGTTTCTTATCAATAATTGGAACCTTTTTGATTGCCTTTTGTTCTTTTGAGCTTTTTGGTCGTTTGCGTCTTCAAATCGTCGAATCTGTCTTTTGTCTTCACCTTTTATTATTTAAACGAATATCACTTGTAAATAGAACAATTGCAACTAAAAGCTTGTCTTTCTTGAGGAATAATGCTATGAAATATATGTTCGTTTTTAGCATTATCAAATATTCCCACACTTGAGCGTTGCTTGTCCTCAAGCAATATTGTCTTGAAATACTAGAATCACTTCTTTATTCTTCACACTTTGTACATCAGTGATTTCTATACGGCGGTATAAACAATGGTAGTAACGATATGGTTTACAGTCCCACATGACTATAAAAATTTAGATCCATTAAGGAAATTGGATCTTTATGAAAACATTTGATCTTTTGAAAATTAAATCTAGTTTTTACCCTAGATAAGTTTTCCGGAATAACCCTTTACCGGTGTTTGCAAAATATTTTTGTGGGTTTGGTGGGTTTCAGATTTGAAAATTTTAGCTCAAAACTTGCGATTTTGTGTCACCCACTTGCTAACCTTGTATTTGGAAAGCAACACGTCCAGTTTACTTGTTCCGTATATTACCTTTCGGCAAACTACCGTCCGGTTGTAAAGGAAAGCGTTGAACAAGCAACTGTTAAGGCAATGTCCCGTGACATGCTTTTGATTATGGTCTATAACGTGTCGGACGCAATTACTATCCTTGGTAGGAGCAATAGTAAAGCTCACCCTTATAATTTGTCGGTCTGGCACAAGGTCCTGTCTTTGACCATGTTATGCAACCACCGTTCTTTCGGTTGACACCTGATTTAGTTCAGGTGACCTAATGAATTCCAGGTGAATTCCTAGGATTTTACGTTCAATGGTAATGAACGCATTGAAAATAGGGTTTTCAGAAAACAAATCGGTTTATAATTTTGATCAAAATATTTTCTCGTTCAAGCTCGAGTTTAGATATCATTGAATTCCATGAGTTTGTAATTCTCAATCTTTAAGGTCAATCTCTAGGATTGAGTAATATCAGTCTTAAAAGCTGATTTTTAATCTTTAAGGAGATTATCCTTTCTGGGGATCTGATTCATTAGTCTTATCCAGCTAATTTGCACGGTGCCTCCCCATTGTACGAGATAAATCCTTCTCATGGTTAGGATAAATCTGACCACTTGGCGACCCTGTTTGATGCTGAGGTCCGTGGATTTCCTGCTGATTTTAGTGATGACTTTTCTAGATTTTTCGTCAACCTACAGCTGGTCTGAACGACAACTTCATGACCTAAATCAAGAAGCGCGTGTCTTTTTCGGAAGACTTTACTTCCTTTTAGTGATGGAATTGATTCATCGTGTAGATCCATTTCTTCTTTTCTTTCATCGGGTAAAACAGTTTAGTTTAGTTCAAAGCAAAAGTATTTTCAGTTATTTGTTACAAATATATGTGACATATGTTTAAAATAACTTGGTAAATTTTCCCACACTTGGCTTTTTATTTTTCTTTTTATCGTCCTCTATTCCATTTTAAATGAATTTTAACATTTTAGTTTGTTTCTCAATTTATGTCCTTTCCGAGGTAACAATAATTTCGGTGTTAAAACCTAGTTTTATCGTTCATAAATATGTATAAACATGATTTGAATTTATTTAATTAAAAATTTTGAAAAATTTTACTAGAATTGGGTAGTCAGTATATAAGACTAGGGCTGTTCTTTTTTATCAGAGAGCACTAGATTCTAATACAACTACTGCTTTACTAGTATTTTAATGGTAACCAAGTGTATAAAGTAAAAAATTTTTAAAATCCGAAAGAATTTAACCCCTTCCCACACTTAAGATCTTGCAATGCCCTCATTTGCAAGAAATCAGTAACAATTTAAATTATTGAGGGTGATTTGTGTGAAAATGATTAAATTTTTACCAAAGTTTCCAAATATATTGGCGTTTGTTTGCTGAATGATAAATGGTGCACGTCATTTGTTTATTCCGTCTTGTTGTTATTTCACATATATTTTGCATCATTGTCGTCAAAATTACTTGCTTTTGCTGAACTTAATGCCAGTCTTTGAAAACGCGTTGTTTTACCCTGTTGTGTACATAAGATAAACTGCAAACATATATACATATTTTTGAAGTTTGGTTTATTACCCCACATTCAAAAATTATTAAAATATAAGAATAAAAGTTAGATAATTATAAAAATGATTACAATATTAACAAAAATATTAAATATATCAATAATTACAAATTACATAATAATAAAAAAAAATAAGTAAACTAAGGATGATATTGGTACCAATAGGGGTTCCACGCATAACCATAAGTGCTATAGAATGCTTCGGCAGGGTCATACGTAGGATATGGTGGCTGCATCTCTATCGACCAAGGAGGGAAGACGGGCTTCGGTGTAGGAATATAGTTTCTACCTATATGTTGGCAATGCGCTATGATCTGGTTCTGATGAACTTGCCAATCTTCAAATGCTCTCTGTCTAGCATTTTCGTATTCCTGAGAAGCTATAAACCTATGCATCTCATTCCCCCCTCCTACATTACCTTGTTCCTGGTTTCTCTCTACCTGTGGATGTCTACCATTGTATCGTACTGCGGCGTTATTTCGCCGCTTCAACACTTTCGCACCATGGTATACATTTAAACCTATAGTGTCGCGGGGTTCCGGCTCTTCTACTAATAATCCCCCCCGACTTATATCCACACCGAGATATTCACCAATCAAAGTAATAAAAATACCACCTCCTATTATGCTATGTGGACGCATCCCTCGAACCATAGCTGATAAATAATAACCCACACAATATGGTATACTTACAGCTCTGTGTGGGTCTCGAATACACATATGGTAAAACAAATCTTGTTCATTTACCTTTTCTTTGTTTTTACCCCTTTGTGTAATCGAGTTAGCTAAAAACCTATGTATTACTCTTAATTCGGCTCTATCTATATCCAAATAAGAGTAGTTTCCCCCTTTAAAACGGTGATGGCTTGTCATTTGACTCCACACACCGTGTGTATCAAAATTTTCATCTATTTTCCTACCGTTTAGTATCAATCCTCTACAATCGGCAGACGCTAACTCCTCAGGCGTATATATACGTAAAGCCTGAGCCATGTCTAATAAAGACATGTGGCGCATCGAACCGCCTAACAAAAATCTAATAAAAGAACGATCGGTTAAACTAGCTACCCGATCATTCAACTCTATACTACATAACAACTCTTCACACCATACTTTATATACAGGTCTGCGTATGGTGAATAAACATATCCAGTCATTAAAAGAAGAATTACCATACCTCTGTACCAGTAATTCCCTAATTGGCCCGGCCAATTCTACAGCTTCCAAGGGTCCCCATTCTATGACCCTCGGTACCTCAACAACCTTGGAATGAAGAGTATGCAAACCCCGTTGATATTTTGGATAATCTATCCAAAGTCTGTCAAATCGCAGGTTCGGGTGCAACTGTTCCAAGTGCATATCTGAAAAGGTCATGACTGGATGAGGTACATCCTGCTTGTAGTAGTTATCTACCTCCTGTTGTTCCAAGTTCTCAGCAGGAGCATGGCGGGCTTGGGATGAAGATTCACCCCTTTCATTCTGCAAAACACATCAAACACAAATTTTGTGCATCCAAATATGCATTAGTGTCAGCAAAATCATCAATTAAAATAATTACAATGACATTATCAATTTATATCAAACTTAAGCTTATTTTCACATTTTTATCAAATCTACACTTTTTCAAATAAGCATATACGAAAATTTTCGCCAAGTTCATAAGCATTCAACTCAAATAACATGTCAAAATAATCATTACTAGCAAATAAACAAGTCTCAAATGGCATTATCTTTCAAAAATCAAGTTCATGAATTTTGGACTTGAAAAAGTCCACTTTAATTCTCAAAATCATGTTTAGGCTCAAAGTTTGGATCTTTTAACTACCTAGACATGTTACACTACTCAATTTAGCAATAATTCATGACAAAAATCGGCCATAACCTGTTTATATCAAAAAGCCCCAAATTTGCTCAAGAACACAAACCCTAGATTCTAAAGATTTTGAAGTTTTTGGCTTCAAATCATGTTAACAAGCATCAATCTAGGTTATACATGCATAATATACTAACAATTTAACACTAATTACACTAAAAATTATCAAAATTCAAATTATGAAAATATGCTCAAGAACACACTAAAATTCGGATTTAAAGGTGATTTGGGGTGTAATTGTACCTGTTTTCTTGAGTAATTCTTAGATAAGATCCTCCTCAACATGATTGTAGTGAAAAATTTGAAGATTAACGGTGAAAAATCGAGTTTTTGGGATGATTTTCGTGGGTTTTCTCGGGTTTTTTTTCGAAGTGCAGTATGTGTGTGTGTGTTGGTGGGAGTGAACTGATCGTGTGCAGCTGTTTTATTTTTTTCTGTAATTTGGTCCCTCCGCGAGTCGCGGAGGTTTTCACTTAAAACTCCGCGAGTCGCGGAGTTACTTTTTTTTTTTTTTTTTTTTTTTTTTTTTTTTTATAATCTTTAACTTATAAAACAATTAAGAAATTAATTTTAAAATTTTGTTTCCCTTGTTATTTAGGACGAGGTCGTTTCGGATCGATGTCCTAGTTCGTCCCTCGACAAAATTTTAAAATTTGTCTTTTTGTAGCGATTGTTTTAAAAGCTAAGATTTTTGGGTTTTTTAATGTTTTTGCATACTTTAAATCAATAAGATTAAAAATAATGATAATAAAAGTTCTCGTCCCTCCCTCGGGTAAAGCAATTTCGGTTCAGAGACCTAGTCTTCAACTTACGACGAATTTTTAAAAATCATATTCTTAACTTAATGAGATAAAGTAAATTTTTTGTTTTTAAATTCACACAACTTAAATATAAAATTCAAAATTAATATTAAAAATTCACACCAAACTTAAAATTTGAAATGCATAAAATTAAAATTTCATATTTTAAAAATTAAAAATTCACATCAAACTTAATTTAAAAATTCATAAATTCATACCAAACTTATATTAATTTTTCAAATATTTACAATTTTAAAAATATTGTTTTTACAAAGTTTACAATATTAATTTAAGATTTAAATATTAATTTTAAAAACATGGTAAAAATAAAATTAAAAATCTTTTTGTCTTTTTATCCCACTTTAATCAATCAAATATTATCAAAAATATGCGCCCCTCTTTTCGGTAAAGTAATTTCGGTTCCAAGACCTAATTTAACTCATGACGAATTTTTGAAATATTTAGGGTTGATTGATTAAAGATATTTATACCTTAAGAATAAACGTTAAATTTCGCAGTGATGTAATAAATTTTTGAAGGATATCAATAATTTCGGTCGCCAAACCTAATTTTATTTAATACCAATTTAATACTTTTTAGCGAACAAATTAGCGTTTATTATCAAAAGGTTAAAAAATAAATAAAAATAAAAACTGTACAGACATACCTGTGAAATAGATTTCTTAGTTATATGATCTATTATATTCATAAGATAGTCGGTTTAATTGGTCTTCCATGGCTGCATAGGCGTAACCTCGAGCATTCATTGTCTTTTCTTCTAAACATATGAACGGTCCGTCTCTGCATAAAGTAACAAATTCTGTATTTGAATAGGTTTGATTATTTGAACATTTACCTCCATGTGACCATTTTCCGCATTTGTGACATTTTTCTAGGTGTCGTGCTCTTCTTTTCGCTGCGGATTTTGATTTTCCTTTACCAAATTGTAACTTATTATCTTCGCATCTGGATCCTTTTCTAACTCCGTCCATTCTTTCTCTGATTACTGATACTAATTCACTCGGTAGTATGTCATTATTTCTTTTAGTGATCAAAGCGTGTAGCATTAGACCATGGTTTAGTTCACAGGCAGTCTTCATTTTGTAAAAACCTAAAAAAATAAAAATTCAGAATGGGGGGAGAAGACTAGTTCTTTAGGGTCTGCTAGGGAAAGACCATACGTGTTCCATTTTCGAGAACTACACGAAAACTGACAATCTAACTCTAACAGAAATACATATTATCCTTTAAAGACTTGATTCTCCCCACACTCAGTTAGCTGTGGTGTCGAAATTGTGATTAACTTCGTTGTCGACTTCCATCGGACCCTGTATGTAATGTTTAACTCTGTGACCATTAACTTTAAATTCAATCCCATTTGAATTTATCAATTCTATCGTTCCGTATGGGAAAACTCTTTTGACTATGAATGGTCCAGACCATCTTGATTTCAATTTTCCAGGAAATAGCTTGAATCGTGAATTGAAAAGAAGAACTCTGTCTCCTTTTTTAAATTCTTTTGAACTTCTGATTCTTTTATCATGCCATTTCTTCGTTCTTTCTTTATAGATTAACGAATTTTCGTATGCTTCATGTCTTAATTCTTCTAATTCGTTTAGTTGACTTAATCGTAGACGTCCAGCTTCATGTAAATCAAGATTACATGTCTTCAAAGCCCAAAATGCTTTGTGTTCAATTTCTACTGGAAGATGACATGCTTTTCCATAAACAAGTCTAAAAGGTGTGGTTCCAATTGGAGTTTTGTAGGCTGTTCTAAAAGCCCAGAGTGCATCCTCCAATTTAATGGACCATTCCTTCGGATTTGATCCTACGGTTTTCTCTAGAATACGTTTTAAAGCTCGGTTGGTATTTTCAACTTGTCCACTTGTTTGTGGATGATATGCGGTGGAGATTTTATGAGTTACTCCATATCTTTTAAGAACTTTCTCAAGTTGATTATTACAGAAATGAGTACCCCGATCACTTATTAAAGCTTTCGGTGTTCCAAACCTTGCAAAAAGACGTTTTAAAAAGTTGACTACAACTCGTGCATCGTTAGTTGGGAGAGCTTGTGCTTCCGCCCATTTAGATACATAATCAATGGCTACGAGTATATATAGATTATTATGAGATTTTGGAAATGGACCCATAAAGTCAATACCCCAAATGTCAAATACTTCACATACTTGGATGACATTTTGTGGCATTTCATCACGTTGACTTATTTTTCCGGCCCTTTGACATGCATCACAGGATTTGCAAAGAAGGTGTGCGTCTTTGTAAATTGTAGGCCAATAGAATCCAGCTTCATAAACTTTTCTTGCTGTTAGTTGAGGCCCATAATGCCCTCCTGTTGGTCCTGTGTGACAATGGTTTAAAATTTTACTAGCTTCATCTCCAAATACACATCGGCGTATTATTCCATCGGGACAACTTTTAAACAGATGTGGATCTTCCCAGAAATAGTGTTTTAAATCACTGAAGAATTTCTTTCGTCTTTGGTACGATAATCCTTTTTCAAGGAATCCACAAACTAAGTAGTTTGCATAGTCTGCAAACCATGGGATTTCTTTATAATCTATCTTCAATAGATATTCATCAGGAAAGTTGTCTTGTATGGCCGATTCATTCAGAACTTCTAATTCGGGATTTTCAAGACGAGAAAGATGATCAGCGGCGAGATTTTCTGCTCCTTTTTTATCTCGGATTTCAATATCAAACTCTTGTAAGAGTAAGATCCAACGGATTAATCTTGGTTTAGCATCTTGTTTTGAAAATAGGTATCTAAGAGCAGAATGGTCGGTATAGACCACCGTTTTTGCTAGAACGAGATATGATCGAAATTTGTCAAAAGCAAAGACAATAGCAAGGAGTTCTTTTTCAGTAGTTGTATAGTTCGTTTGTGCTCCTTGTAACGTCTTGCTAGCATAATATATAGGTTGAAATCGTTTTTCAATCCTTTGTCCTAAAACGGCTCCCATTGCAAAATCACTTGCATCGCACATTAGTTCAAATGGTAGATTCCAATTTGGTGTTATCATGATTGGTGCATTAGTGAGTTTTTCTTTAAGAATATTAAAAGATTTGATACATTCATCTGAAAAGATGAATGGCGCATCCTTTTCTAGGAGTTTATTCATAGGAGTGGCAATTTTAGAAAAATCTTTTATGAAACGTCGGTAAAAACCGGCATGCCCTAGAAAACTCCTAACTCCTCTAACATTGGTGGGATGTGGAAGTTTAGCAATTACATCTACTTTAGCTCTATCCACTTCAATTCCTTCTTTTGAAATTTTATGTCCAAGAACGATGCCTTCTTTAACCATGAAATGGCATTTCTCCCAATTAAGTACTAGATTTGATTTTTCGCATCTAATTAGCATTCGTTCCAGATTAACTAGACATGATTTGAATGTATCACCGAAGACTGAAAAGTCATCCATGAATACTTCCATGCATTCTTCTATCATGTCATGAAAAATCGCCATCATACACCTTTGAAAGGTTGCAGGGGCGTTACAAAGTCCAAATGGCATGCGTTTGTAAGCAAAAGTACCATAAGGGCACGTGAATGTGGTTTTCTCTTGATCTTCGGGTGCTATTGGAATTTGAAAATATCCGGAAAATCCATCTAGAAAACAATAGTAACTATTTCCGGCTAATCTTTCCAACATTTGATCTATGAAAGGTAAGGGAAAGTGATCTTTTCTGGTGGCGTCATTTAATTTTCTATAATCAATACATACACGCCATCCTGTTACAGTCCTAGTAGGAATAAGCTCATTTTTCTCATTTGTGATGACAGTCATGCCACCCTTCTTAGGCACGCATTGAACTGGGCTTACCCATGGACTATCAGAAATTGGATATATCAAACCTGCATCTAGCAGTTTAATAATCTCTTTCTTAACAACATCTTGCATATTAGGATTTAGTCTTCGTTGGCGTTGCACATACGTTTTATGACCTTCTTCCATAAGGATTTTATGTGTGCAATACGAAGGACTTATTCCTTTAATATCATGAATCTTCCATGCAATGGCTGGTTTATGAGCTTTCAACACAGAAATGAGTTGTGATTTCTCATTTTCAGTAAGAGAAGACGATATTATTACAGGTAATTCAGATTCACCATGTAAATAAGCGTATTCCAAATGGTTTGGAAGTGGCTTTAACTCTAATTTCGGAGGTTCTTCTATCGATGATTTATATCGATATCTGTCTTCTTCTTTTAGCATTTGAATTTCTTCTGTTGTTGGTTCATATCCATTAGCTATAAGTGTAGCTAACATTTCAGCTTCATCAATTGGTTCATTACCTTCTCCTAAAGAACATTCTCCTGTTCCTTGTAATTCTGGAAATTCTTCTAATAATTCTGCATGTGCATCTATAGTTTGAATATAATAACATGTATCGTCTGCAGATTGTGGTTGTTGCATTGCTCTATCAACTGAAAAGGTAACACTCTCATCCTCTATACTTAGGGTCAGTTTCTTACCGAACACGTCTATCATTGCTTTGGCCGTATTTAAGAATGGTCTTCCTAATATGAGAGGAACTTGAGAATCTTCTTCCATGTCCAAAACAACAAAATCTACTGGAAATACTAAAGTACCAACTTTAACTAGCATGTTCTCCATTATCCCTCTAGGATATTTTATTGATCTATCGGCTAGTTGTATGCTTATTCTGGTTGGTTTCAATTCTCCAAGGTCTAGTTTAGCGTATAGTGAATACGGCATTAGATTTATACTAGCACCTAAGTCTGCTAATGCTTCTATTGAACTAAGGCTACCCAGAAAATATGGAATTGTGAAACTTCCTGGATCAGATAATTTTTCTGGTATCTTATTCAACAGCACTGCTGAACAATTAGCATTCATAGTAACAGCCGAGAGTTCTTCCATTTTCTTTCTATTCGTGATTAGATCTTTCAAGAATTTAGCATACCTTGGCATTCCTGAAATCACATCAATGAAAGGAAGATTTACATTTATCTGTTTAAACATATCCAAGAATTTGGATTGCTCGGCTTCAAGTTTTTCTTTCTTCATTTTACTCGGGTAAGGAAGTGGTGGTTGGTATGGTTTAACATAAGGTTTAGCCTTAACTGTGTTATCTTCATTAACCTTTTCAACTACCGGTTCTTTTTCCTTTTCTTTATCAGGTTGTGGTTCTTGTGGAGTAGGAATAGTTTCATCAGAATTTACAGGTACTTCAGGTGGTTTAAGTGTTGTACCACTTCTTGTGGTAATAGCTTTAGCTGTTTCATTCCGGGTGTTAGCATTTGTATCGCTTGGTAGACTTCCCGGTTTTCTTTCACCTATTAACCTTGCTAGGTTACTTACTTCTTGTTCCAGATTTTGAATAGAAGCTTGTTGATTTCTAAATGCTTGAGCATTTTGTTCATTGGTTTGTTTTTGAGATGTGAAAAACTGTGTTTGAGTTTCAACTAGCTTCGTCATCATATCTTCTAAATTTGGCTTTTTATCATCGGTTTGTTGTGGTGGTTTGTTTTGAAAATTCGGTCTTTGCTGATTGTAAGTATTATTGGATACTTGTTGATTGCTAGGACCTTGTTGGTTGTTGTATGGAATATTTCGGTTATAATTCTGGTTTTGATTGTAAATCGGTCTTGGCGGTTGATAATTATTCTGATAATTATTTCCAGGCCTTTGGTTTATGTATGAAATATTCTCTCTTTGTTCCATTGTTAATTCAATACTGAGACAATCTTTTGTCAAATGTGGTCCTCCACACTGCTCACAACTAATTCGTATAGCATGAATATCTTTAGTCATCTTTTCCATTCGTCTCTCGAAAGCATCTATCTTTGCGGAAATGGAATCTAAGTCATGGCTAGAATCGGCTCTAGCTGCTTTAGATGATCTAATGATATCTTTTTCTTGGTGCCACTCATGTGAGTGGGAAGCAGTATTATCAATAATTTTGTAAGCATCAGTTTCGGTTTTCTTCATAATCGAACCACCAGCTGCTATATCTATGTCTTTTCTTGTAGTGATGTCGCATCCTCGGTAGAATATTTGTACTATTTGACAAGTGTCTAAACCATGTTGCGGACATCCTCTTAACAACTTTCCATATCTTGTCCACGCCTCATATAGAGTTTCATTTGGCTTCTGTGTGAACGTAACAATTTCTGCTTGAAGTCTTACGGCTTTAGATGCAGGAAAGAATTGTTTAAGAAATTTGTCAATTAAAACATCCCATGTATCGATCGCCCCTTCAGGTAACGATTCCAACCAATCTTTGGCTTCTCCCTTTAAAGTCCAGGGAAATAACATGAGATATATCTGTTCATCCTCCACTTCTCGTATTTTAAATAGTGTGCAGATCCTATTAAAGGTACGTAGATGTTCATTTGGATCTTCCTTCGGCGCACCACTAAATTGGCATTGATTAGTCACCATGTGTAGAATTTGTCCTTTGATTTCATAATCTGGCGCATTAATGTCTGGATGAGTAATTGCGTGACCTTGGCCAGTGCGTTTAGCTCTCATTCGGTCTTCCATACTTAAAGGTTCCAGATTCTCCATAATTGAATTTGTTGAATCGGTATCACTAGATGATTCTGATTTAATAGTTCGTTCCTCAACAATCTCTGTTTGAATGATTGGTGGTTCCGGAGGAAAGTTTAATGGTTCAGGATCTACGAACCGTTCCTGAATATTTTCTGGATTCTCAATTGTGAGGTTTGTTTCAAAAACTGGATTATCGGAAATTTGAACTGAAGTACTTGGTCGACTGGATGACGATTCTAAAGAAAAATCAACGGCGGTTATATTTGTTAAACGATGTCTTGATCGAGTTACAGGTGGTGAACGTACAAAAGGTGGTGAACGTCTTGCTCGGTGCATTCACTGAATATCCTATTAGTTTTTAAAAGGAAAGAAAAATTATAATAAGTTATCCAATCAATAGACTTTTCTGATTTTGCCCACGTTTCGAATAGCCAAAAGATGCAGCAGAGGGGCAGGATTCGTTTGGTCTCAATATAATTGAGGACTGTTTGGCTCCAATAACCCGGTCCACGTACAAATCCAACTATTACTACGAACCAGAAAATTTTGATGTCTATCAATTTAACCACTTAAAATAAATTTTCGTAATTTTAAGAAATTTAGATAAGAAGTAGAAAAAAAAATTCTAAGTCCTAAAAACTAGAATGGCGAGAAATAAGAAAGAAAAAGATTGCGCGTCGAAAAATGTCGAAAAAGAAAAAATGGTTGAAAAATAAAAGGTGACGAAAAAAATAAAAGAAACTTATAAAAACTTAAAAATACTTAACTAATTTAACCTTATTACTACAACTAACTTAAAATTATAATCGCAAATTGAAATTACTAATTGGAATGATAATTGGTACATAGTAAAAGGTCTAAAAATATTAAAGCTTACAGGAAAAACTAAATCCCAAATGGAAATAACTTAAAAAGAAACTAAAACTTAAAAGGGCGTCGCAAAATTCTAAAGCACCTAAATCTTAGTCTAAAGAAAAAGCACTTAAGGAATTCTACGGCAAAGCCTAAAAATCTAGGAGTAAAAATAACTATAGCTAAAACTAAGTTTAAAATTAATTATGAGCTAAAAATATAAATATTACGCTACAACGATTAAAAAGGTACAAAATATAAAAATATACAAAAAGTTGTAAAAAGTACAATTTTTATAAAAATATTATTTTTATATTATTTATTTAATAAAACTACTAATTTTACAATTTAATTAAACTTATTTAAACTAAATACATAAATTAAATAAAAATAAAACTTAAAACTAATAATAATAATAATAATAATAATAATGTTTAAATAATAATAATAAATAATAACCCGTGATTAATGCGGTTTTAGGGTTTTTGTCCGTGTGTCAGAAACCCTCCGCGAGTTGCGGTGAATAAAGAGGAAAACCCCGCGAGTCGCGGGGTTCAGAAAAACAGTTGACAGGTTTCACTTTTTACGCGTTTTTCTTTATTTTTTTTTTTTTTTTTTTATTTTCTATTGTTTTCTGTTTTTAATTAAATAAAAGATATTAAAATTAAAACTTATATTTTTATAAACTAAAATAAAAACAAAGAAACTTATAAAACTTAAATATTTAACAAAATCCTAAAAATACTTATATTTTTGTTTTTCTTTTTTATATTTTTGAATGATTAAAACGTAATTTTTACAAAAACGACTTTTAATAAAAGTAAAAAAAAATTTTTTTTTTTTTTTTTTAGCGTTGCGCTTCCGGCTTTTAAGATAGGTCCCCGGCAGCGGCGCCAAAAATACTTGATGTCAAAGCAGAGGGGTATAAAATACTATTAAATTTTAGCAGAAAATACTATTAAATACGATACAATTTTACACAAGATATTTATTTATTTATAGAATGGATATACTTAAACCTTGCTACAACACTTATAGGCAGTGTACCTAATCGTACAGTAGTGTAGTTTTTAGTAAGTCCGGTTCGTTCCACAGGGAAATCTTTAAACAAAGCTCAACGCTATATTAGTTTACTTTTATAAAAATACAAATATATATATAAGTAATATTATTATTATAAAGGGGGGTTTTTACCGTTTAATGACCGGTTTGTCGATTTTAAAACTTTAGTCGCAGTTAAAACCTAATGTAAAATATAAATACAAGACTTTAAATTAAAGCGTAAAGTAAATAACGATAATGAAATTGCGAATAATAAAAGTGTGATAAAATAAACTTGCGATAATTAAAAAGTACGATAATTAAAAGTGCGATAAAATAACAATAAATAAAAGTGCGATAATTAGAAGTGCAATTAAATATAAAATAAAGGAAATTAAATATGAAATAAAAGAATTATGCTTATTTAAACTTCCGTAATCATGATGTTTGACGTGTTGATTTTAGTTTTATGCCCATGGGTTAATTGTCCTTTGTCCTGGATTATTCAATATGTCCGTCTGGTTTTTGTCCAAAACAGTCCATCAGTCATAAATATAAATTGCAAGTGTCCTTGTCAAATTATTATTATACCCGAAGATAAATATTCCAACTAATTGGGGATTCGAATTGTAACAAGGTTTTAATACTTTGTTTAATGAATACACCAGGTTATCGACTGCGTGTAAACCAAGGTTTTACTACTTTGTTAACAATTACACCAATTACCCTTGAATGTAATTTCACCCCTGTTTTAATTATTCTAGTGGCTATTAATCCATTCCCGTGTCCGGTTAAATGAACGATTATTCGTACATATAAATACCCCGCCCATCGTGTCCGATCGAGTGTATATGGTAATTTATAGGGACGCCCAATTGTAAATCTTTATATTAACATTAACAAACTTTCATTTAGTTAAACAAATATAAAGCCCATTAATAGCCCATAGTCTAGTTTCCACAAGTGTCGTTCTTTTGTCCAAACCCCAATTATGGTACAAAGCCCAATTACCCAATTTTAATAATTAGCCCAACATCATGATTACTTCGTTTTAAACAAGCATAATAATAACTTAGCTACGAGACATTAATATAAAAAGGTTGAACATAACTTACAATGATTAAAAATAGCGTAGCGTTACACGGACAGAATTTCGACTTATACCCTTACAACATTCGCTAACATACCCTTATTATTAGAATTATAATTAAAATTAAAATATAAATTATAAATATAAATATATTACGTATATATTGAGAGAGAGATTGAGAAAAAAGATGATGATTTTGATCAGAATTCGGGTTGATTTATAGCCAGGAATGATTTTTGGGGCTCCGCGACTCGCGGCCAAATAGCCTTCAAACTCCGCGAGTCGCGGAGAGGTATTTTCAGTTTACACCCTTGGAGTTTCCTGCTGCCGACGGTTTTAAATATATATATATAATATATATATAATTAATATAATTAATTATATATTATATTATATTTATATATATAGTTAACTTGTAATTTTTAGTCCGTTGCGTCGAGCGTTAAGAGTTGACTCTGGTCCCGGTTCCGGTTTTTCGAACGTCCTCGCGTACAATTTAATATCTTGTACTTTGCGTTTTGAATCTTGTACTCTTGTGATTTTGAGACGTTTCTTATCAATAATTGGAACCTTTTTGATTGTCTTTTGTTCTTTTGAGCTTTTTGGTCGTTTGCGTCTTCAAATCGTCGAATCTGTCTTTTGTCTTCACCTTTTATTATTTAAACGAATATCACTTGTAAATAGAACAATTGCAACTAAAAGCTTGTCTTTCTTGAGGAATAATGCTATGAAATATATGTTCGTTTTTAGCATTATCAATACCCTTAGTTAGTTACAAACATTATTATCACAAATCATAAGTTAATTACTTTATTACAAACCACAGGTGTTACGTTAAATGACTAGATACATATTTACAAAACTTAAAACATCAGAGTTCGTCTTGTCAAACATATCGTTAGCCCGACTGCCGTCCCTACCAGCACTAAGATCCAAAACCTGCAAGGGAGGAGGTGAGGGGTTAGCACAAGGCTAAGTGAATGGAACTATCAAAGGTCTAGCATACAGTACCAACTTGTACTCCAATATAAACAGCTATATGCAACCACATGCAACAAACAATAACTAGCAACTGTGCTCCAACTGGAGGATCGGCGGCTTGTACGGGCACACGACCACTAGCTGATCAGTCTAGCGATAGTCTTTACTACTGAATCCCCAGTATAGTCATCCATACGCAGGTGATGCGTCATTCAGCACTATACTTAACAAACAGTAGCCAACTAGACCCAACCACAACTAGGTTGACCTCTCTGAGCTGAACCTAACAACAATAGGTTCTAACAACAACAACTTGTGCACATACAACCAGTCAACTACTACCACTACTACAGATAACTAATACTACTAAAAGCATGGCAACCTTAACTGCGATCAACTATACAACATAACTACTAATCATGGCAACTATCAACAATGTAAACATAGTAGCGCAACTTGCTACTCTATACTACACCCAGAGATAATCCCACTCACCGATTACCAGCAACCAGCTCAGATAAACTATCACTGAGCTTCTTCCTTATCCTTATCACCTGAACATAAGGCAAATCAAGTTAGTTTCTATCCGTTAACACAAAACAACACAGTACATAAATCAGTCACAAAAAGCGCCGCTAAAAGTCCACCTAACACTTATGCACTTTCAAAATTTACATTCTGAACACAAAAATACAAACGGGCAGCATAACAGCTAGAAAAGGGCACTTTGGTAAATATTCTGCCCTCGACACTTAGTCGGTCGACTGACACTGACAGTCGGTCGACTGTCGACATAACCGGTCGACTGACCTTTCCAGTCGGTCGATTCATTTGGTATTACCTCAATCAGCCGAAGGTAAATCTCAGTCGGTCGGTACACTAAACAATCGATCGGTTCAACCCTCAGTCGGTCGATTGTCGACCGAAAGTCGGCCGACTGTGTTTATCTTCCTCAGAAACTGAACAAAGGCTACGGACTTCACGATGAAATCCTCAAATCACAATCTAGAGCTTTTTTTAAACACCAAAATCGACCACAACTTGTTCACTACTTGTTATAGACTCAAAACCCAGAACAATTTGACCATAACAACACTTAAATCACTTGTTTTGACCCAAATTCAAGCTTTTTACAAAACTCACACAAAACCATGAATTTAACAACGAATTGAGCACAAAAACAGATGCTACTTACCTTGATAGACTCAGTAAACCATAACAAGCACGATTCTAACACCAATTTGAGCTCAAGATCAATGTTTAAGGATTAGGGTTTGGTAGATGAGAGGGATGAAGGTACGGTGTTTAATTAGGAAGCTTCAAGAAAAAGAGAGATGAAGCTGACTTCTTCCTTTTATATTTAGGTTAAATACAATACCGCATCACACATGGGTATTTACCAGTTATCTAATAACTTACGTTCCTCGTTAGGCAGCCCTAACGGAATCCAAATTAAACAAAGGAACCTGTTCTGTGACCCTTGTCACAAACTGGTCTCAACTAAACAACCAAATAATTATAAACAAATAATTATTATAACAACATACACACGCGCCCAAGGTCAAAAGGGTCATTTCAGCTAGGCCTAAAACGCGGGTGTTACAATGTTGGTGCTCGTGGAATTCTTGCGAACTTCGCAAGATATGAATGATATTTTCTAGGAGGTTTCAAGTACATCGAAGATGAAAGTGTAAAATCAAACATATAATTGAATAATACACTTGGTTTATTATGAAATGGAATTCATTGAGTTGAAACAGAGGTTGTAGTTAACGATGGTTATGTCGCTAATGAAGGATGTACATTATTGCATATTAGTAATATGAACTAGCCGATTAGTATCTACCCTTATTTAATTCATACATAATAGCTTAGTACAAAATTTATATATATAAGATATACATATAAATTCTTCAATGTGAATGAGTTAATACTTCATAACTTGTTGATACGATATACTCGTTGTTGATTGGTGATGATGTCCCCGGTGATTATGGATCTGGCGGAGCTTGTGATGTTGTAGGTGCCGCTGGTGCTGATGATGCTGTCGGTACTGCTAGTGCTGCTTGTATAACAAGTCTATTTTGTAACGCACGCACCATTCCTGTCGGGGTTTCTATTCTTCCCTGTATCATCTCTATCCATCCACTCATCTTGGTTTACGGTTATGATTAGAATAAATAATCTCTAAAACTTTAGAGATTACATAATCACCGTAGAATATTTCTCCGATGAAGTCATGAATCAATACTTCATCGTTTGTTGTTGTTGATATTCTTTTATATCTATGGTGTGTATGACGTTGATGCCTGAGGTACAGATTATGATGTTAAGGTGTGGGATGCGGATGTGGTTGTTGGTGGTGGTAATGATACTGTTGGTGTTGATGATGGTACTGTTGATGCCGGTGATGCTGCTGGTGTTTGTGGTATTGAGGCTTGCGATGTGGATGTTGTTGGTGGTACTTCTGATGGTGATGGTGCTGATGTTGGTGGTACTTGTGGTGCTTGTGATGCTTGCAAGTTGTGCATCATATTCTCTAAAGCCACCACTCTAGCACGAAGCTCGTTAACTTCTTCTATTACACCGGAATGATCGGTGGTTTGGACGAGCGGGTGAATAAGATCTAGAATTTGAAATAGTATATAATCGTGATGAGATACTCTGGAAATGAGAGAGAAAATGGTGTCTCGAACAGGTTCACCGGTAAGTGCTTCAGGTTCTTCGCCAAGAAGGAAATGTGGTGGATGGAAGGGATCACCTTCTTTTTGTCTCCAATGATTAATTAGACTGCGAACCTATCCCCAATTCTTTCAGAATAGATGATGGCTAATTGGTTGATCCATTCCGGTCACACTGGTTTTGGAGCTCGAGTGAAAATCCATATCAGAATTTGAGGAACTTGAACTAGTTGAGGGGTTCATCTCGTACGAGCAGGGAAATGAATTTTGATATGTAATAGATTATAGGATTTAGTTTGGTATTCTTCAATACATATTTTACATATGTATATATAATACCAAGATCCCATAAGTTACGGAGAGATTTTCGAAAGATGTCAGACAGAGTTTACTGTAATAGATATTTAAAGATATAAATTTGTCTATACACTATCTATGCAATAAATGCAGTAAGACGCATCTAGACTTAAGATGATAAGCAGGCAATTTTTGACAAGAAATGATAAGCAAAACTTTTGACATGCAGACACGGTCGAAGTCCAGACTCATTAATGCATCTTAATTTCTATCAGTTAGACACACTAATGCAAGACCTGGTTCGCTAAGACCACCGCTTTGATACCACATGAGACGACCTGTCCTAATCCATAAGGATGAATACAATAACATATGGTTCCATTGTGAGATATTTGACCTCTATATGATACATTTTACAGACATTGCATTCGTTTTTAAAAGACAAACTTTCATTACATCAAAAGTTGACAGGCATGCATACCATTTCATAATATATCCAAACTATAAATGACTTAATCTGTCATATACTTAATAATAATCTTGTTGAACTCAACGACTCGAATGCAACGTCTTTTGAAATATGCCATGAATGACTCCAAGTAATATCTTTTAAATGAGCAAATGCACAGCGGAAGATTTCTTTAATACTTGAGAATAAACATGCTTTCAAGTGTCAACTAAAAGGTTAGTGAGTTCATTAGTTTTTCATAATCATTCATTTCTATCATTTTAATAGACCACAAGATTTTAATATTTAATTGTACACGTAACCCGAGTACAAAATAATACACATAACCTGTGTATAAAAATCATTCATATGAATTGAACACCTGGTAACCGACATTAACTTTAACGCATAGAATATCCCCAAACAGAACCACTCGTCTGTATAATAATAATCTCGAAGTACTAAAGCTATCCATAACCTGAATGAGGGTTGTTAGGCCCAATCGATCTATCTTTAGGATTCGCGTCAATTAGGGGCCATTTTCCCAATTCTTAGGCTACCAAGCTTGAAGGGCGATATTCGGTTTAATAATCCAATTATAGAATGTAGTTTTAAGTACTTGGGTCTATTTTGTAAAACATTTATAAAAGCATCGCATGTATTCTCAGTACCAAAAATATATATAAAAGGGGAGTAATGAAACTCAAAATACTGTATTTCGTAGTAAAAATACATATGGCGTCATTGAACAAGTGTAGGGTTGGCCTTGGATTCACGAACCTATATTAAGTATATGTATTTATATGTTGATCAATATCTGTCTAACAATTTAGATCAAGTTGTAGTGTATCACAATCCTAATGCTCGAGACCGATATGCAAAAGTCAACAAAAGTCATTTTGACCCAAAAAGACTTCCAAAATATATACATGTTCATTATATAACTTAAATATAGTCGTTCTATATATTTAAATATATTTATTAAATTTTATTATAGTAAATAATACAAGTCATTTAGTAATAAATAAAAATTTATATTATAATTTATATATGATAAAAATATACTTTCATATATATCAAGTAATAAAATTTATACCGTTCACTCAATATCATAAAAATCTAGTGGTATGTATTATTAATGTAATTATATTACGTGTGGTAAAAATATCTTTGTATCACATATTTATTTGATAAAATAATAATAATAATAATAATAATAATAATAATAATAATAATAATAATAATAATAATAATAATAATAATAATAATAATAATAATAAGTAAAAGTTGTATTATTTTGTAATGATAATAATAATTATTATTATTCTACTAATAATAATAATAACAATATTTATATTTACTAATGATGATATTAATTATAATAAAATGGTATTTCTAATCATGATAATTTTAATAATAACGATACTTTTTAATATTAACTGTAATAATAATATTATTTTATATAAAAATAATAATTCTATTCAAAATGATAATTAATAATAATAATACTAAAATGATAATAATAGCGATATTTTATAATAACAATGATATTTCTATTAAGATTGATAATTTTAATAAATATGATAGTTTTAATATTAATGATACTTTTAATAATAATAAAAATACTAATAATAATAATGATAATATTAATAATAACTTTAATGATAATAATGACAGTAATAATAATAACAATAACAATTTTTAATGATAATATTTATATTAATAACGATAATGATAATAATAAGAATAATAATTATTAGATAATAATAATAACGACGATAGTAATAATCTTAATATTTTAATAATAATAATACTAAAATTAATGATAATTCAGTTGACTATATCTTTTAATCCGTTCATCGAAACTATACGATTCCTAAATGAAAAGTTATTAATTTTTTGCTAGCTTTCCAATGACATGCATAACATATTTCTTATCTCGGTAGCATATGTATTAAATTCATGATTTAACATAAACTATATAACGACGAAATTAAACATACAAGCATGCATAATCATATATACTCGAGCACTAGTCAGGGATACACTATTAATATATAAAAGATAAGATATGAATGTTCACGTATCAATATTGTGATTCAATATTGCAGGAAAGTACGTAGATGCAACAGGATGGATAGACACTAGGTTGACCTCACGAACAATACCCATGAACATTACCCATAACCTCCATAGCTATAACCCAAAATCTTCTTAGCTCTATCCCGCTCGAAAACCCGTTTTGACATAACTCGCTCATGACTTCGTCGTAGTATTTTATGTATAATAATAATACTACTAATAATAATAAGATTAATAATAATAATAATAATAATAATAATAATAATAATAATAATATTAATAATAATAATAATAATAATAATAATAATAATAATAATAATCTTAATAATAATAATAATTAATAATATAGAGAGAGATCGAAAGAGTTATAATGAATGAATCAAACGATTTATAATCATTTGCCACCAACCCCGGTCATGAGATCGCATGGTTTTAGGGTTATATGGCCATGCGATCGCAAGGTTGGCCTCGGATTCACGAACCTATATATATATATATATATATATATATATATATATATATATATATATATATATATATATATATATATATATATATATATATATATATATATATATATATATATATACATATATATATACATATATGTTGGTCAAAATCTGTCTAACAATTTAGGTCAAGTCGTAGTGTATCACAATCCTAATGCTCGAGTTTATCATGCAAAAGTCAACAAAAGTCATCTAATCCAAAAATGACTTCCAAAATCTATATATGTTTATTACATAACTTAAATATAGTCATTTTATATATTTAAATATATTTATCCTATTTTATTAGAGTAAATAATACAAGTCATTTATTAATAAAAAAATTTACATTAAAATTTATATATGATAAAAATATACTTTTATATATCTCAAGTAATAAAATTTATACAGTTCACTTAATATTATAAAAATATAGTGATATGTATTATTAATGTAATTATATTACGTGTGGTAAAATATCTTGGTATTACATATTTATTTGATAAAATAATATTGATAATAATAATGACTAATAGTTGTATTATATTGTAATAATAATAATTATTATTATTATTATTCTACTACTAATAATAATAACAATATTTATTTACTAATAATGATAATGATATTAATTATAATAAAATGATAATTTTAATAATAACGATACTTTTTAATATTAACTGTAATAATAATAATAATTCTATTCAAAATGATACTTTTTGAAAATAAATAAAACTAAAATAATAATAAAAATGATATTTTATAATAACAATGATATTTCTATAAAAAATGAATATTTTAATAAAAATGATAGTTTTAATATTAATGATACTTTTAATAATAATAATAATACTAATAACGATATTAATAATAACCTTAGTAATAATAACGATAGTATTAATAATAACAATAACAATGATAATACGTATATTGATAACGATAACGATAATAATAAAGATAATAATAATAATAATAATAATAATAATAATAATAATAATAATAATAATAATAATAATAATAATAACAATAATAATAATAATAATAACGATAACCATAACGACGATTGTAATAATAATAATAATAATAATAATAATAATAATAATAATAATAATAATAATAATAATAATAATAATAATAATAATAATAATAATAATAATAATAATAATAATAATAATAATAATAATATTAGAATTAATAATAATTTAGTCGATCATAACTTTTAATCCGTTCATTGAAACCACACGATTCCTATATGAAAAGTTATTAATTTTTCGCCAGCTTTCTAACGACATGCATATCATATACCTTATCTCAGTAGCATATGTATTAAATTCATGATCTATCATAACCTATTTAACGACGAAATTAAATATTCAAGCATGCATAGACGTATATACTCGAGCACTAGCCAGGGATACACTATTAATATATAAAAGATAAGATATGAATGCTCATGTATCAATTTTGAGATTCAATATTGCAGGAAAGTACGTAGACGTAACGGAGATGATAAACACTAGATTGACCTCACGAGTATACCCCCGAACATTACCCATAACCTCCATAGTTATATCCCATAATTTCCTTAGTTCTATCCCGCTCGAAAAACTCGTTTTTGAAATGACTCGTTCATAACCTCGTCGTAATATTTTATGTATAATACTAATAATAATACTACTAAATAATACTAATACAATAAGTATGTTTTTATGACGCATACGAGCTAAAAATTAGAGTTTTATCATTATCGAGCAATATAGATAAAACAATTTGATTTTGTGAAGAGTACGAGTGAAGCTATCACAAAAGAGCAAAAATGAGTAAATGCAGGTTCGACTTACCGGTGACATAGTCACGGTTGATTTCCGGAATTCAAGGGATTTAAAAGAAAATCTTCGTAATAAGATTTGGTTCTTCGGTAATTAAGGAAATTATGATCTTCATTAGTTAAATGCGATGATCTGTCTTGATTGCTCTGTCTGCTATTTTACTATAAATCCACCCTCTTTATTTCCTTGTTTCCACACTTCCACCTTCTATACTTCTTTCCCAATTCATACTTTTAAAACATTTGTCAATATGCTTGATCCAGTTCTGATCCTTGATATGTTCCTAACTGTCACAACAATTATCCTTATTTTCTAACTCTCTCCGGAGGAATCTGTTTACTTCTATTTCGCTCTTAGGGTGGTGATTTTCATAATCCTTCCTTGTATTTGTCTTTCCATAATTATTGACATCTACGGTTAATGATCTTTTCCGTTTGCTGCGATTTATATCCCCTTTCTATTTTGGAGCTTATTGCTTTTGTTTTCTTTTCGCAAGTAATGGTCCAGAATTCGTAGGTATGGAGTTTCGAATGATCATAATATACAAAGTAGAAAGGAAAGGTAGTAGCACGATTTGATTTGTCAAATTACCAGAATATCCTGAAAAGACCGAATCATCAAGAAAAATATTTTCTTGATAGTTTAGAGGTTAAATAGAATGAAAGAGTCATGTAACATGGTTCATGATTAGGGTATGATCTGTGAACCTTTATCACGTTCCATTAGAAACTCAACATGACTTACTGTAATATAATCACGTTGATCAAGTGTCATTATATTATACTAACTCATGCTTCAGTTCCCAACATTACTTCAAAACATTCCTATTTTAAATTCGAATTTCTCAAAATTTGGAAACTAAAACAGTTTCCTTTATGATATATTACTGATAGTACGAAGAGATAATTAATCTCAGATGAGAGTAATTATGAATATGTCTTCAGAAATATCGAAAATATTTATAATGAAAGATTTGATAATATCTTAGAATATCTAAGATCAGAGGATGATGAAGAATATTGTCCGCAAGGGTTTAGAGTCAGGAGCAAGGTATTCGTTAATGACTTCAGCAAATACTAAATCATTTGGATTCTTTGAAGGCAGGTTTAGTCTTTGTGATTTGTCCACAGCCTCCTTCATAGTTTGCTCAATCCGTTTTCCAGTACCAAACCTTCTCTTTTTCTGAGCTTTGCTAACACACTATTCTTTATCATCAAACTTTCGACTGTTAAGATCGTTTACAGTTTTTGCTGCTTCATCAGCATTTTTCCAAAATTCGGAGAACTAGTTCGCAGTTTAGGGTGTTTTTCAGATGCTTCACATTCGAAGTATATAAGTCTAGGAGATAGACGTTATATGTATATATATAACTGTTGGCGTAGAATTGCTGCAAAATTTGAGAATAATGATTCAAGCTTTTTGATATGGCAACTACCGATACAAGATGCAGATGAGTACGTGATAGGGTCTCAATAAATAAGTATAGTGATTTTTTCGGAGAGGCTTAAGTTAAAGGGTAACGAAGTTGTTGATACGTTTACTGTTAACATGGTGGAATTTAAAAGGTTCCCCGGTAACGATGGCGAAAGGGCAACGTATATATCGAAGTTATAATAAGACTGTTTCGACTGAAAAGTCGAAGTTGACTTGCTGGAGCTGTGACAGAATTTGCTACTTTGAAAAGGGATTGTAAAGTTATTTTTTTGGTAATAAATGTCAAAGGATCTGACGCAGATATGTGTTAAACTTTTACTTAGGTTCCAAGTGTCCTCCAGGTGCATGACTGTGGGTAACATGTGGTTGGATCATCATCTCGATTGTTCATTATTTGAAGTGTCTTCAGGAATTTTGAGGGGTTTGAACACAGATTGTAATTGTTAATATACATATGATGTTCTAAGATTTTAAATGATACAAATATTTTTCTGGGTTCAATGAATAGAAATGATATTCTAGCACAGTTTTGAAATCAAAGTATAGCTTTGAAAGATGTAAGAATCTAAGAGTGATGATACCGGTTATATCTCGAATTGAATTCTGAGATTTCAAAATCAGAATATGTAATTGGATTTGAATGAGTATGGTTGTTTTGATTTCTATAAAAGAATGTATATTGTTGTGAAAGTAGGGAGTATAGTTGATGATTTGCTAAATCAGAATCTAAGAATGTAACATATTAATTGTGAATTTATATATCTTTCAGGTATTACCTACCCGTTAAAAGTTTCACAAGTAATCTTTTGTACGAGAGAATTTTATTACAATTTTTATGAAAATATTAATATGTATATTTTCTTCAAATGTAATACAGATTTAATGAGTTAACATCATATTAAGCTCATTTGATTTTCAGCTGCAACTAGAAATGAATAATCTCTAAACCTTTAGAAATTTCATAATCTTCGTGGATTATCACTTCGACGTAAATGAAATTATGAATAAATACTTCATTATTCATTTTTATTGATATTTACTCGGTGAATGATGTTGGTGTTCGCGGAATTCTTTTGAATTTCGCAAGGTATGAATGACATTTCTAGAAAGTTTCGAGTACATCGAAGATGAAAGTGTAAAATCAAACATGTAATTGATTAATACACTTGATTTTATTATGAATTAGAATTCATTGAGTTTGAAACAGAGATTGTAGTTAACAATGATTAAGTCGTTAACGAAGGATGTACATCATTGCATATTAGTAATATGAATTAACCGAGTAGTATCTACCCTTATTCAATTCATTCATAATAGCTTAATATGAAAAGATATACTATGGTTTCCAAAATTTATATATATAAGATATACATATAATTTCTTCAGTGGAAATGAGTTAATACTCCATAACTCGTTGATATGACATACTTGTTGTTGATTAGTGATGTTATTCGTGGTGATTATAGATCTGGTGGAGCTTGTGATGTTGTAGGTGCTGTTGATGCTGGTGATGCTGACGGCACTGGCGGTACTAGTGATGCTGACGGTACTATTGATGTTGTTGGTAAAACAAGTCTAGCTTGTAAATCGTGCAACATTCCGGTCAGGGTTTCATTTTCTATTCGCCCACTTATCTGGTTTATGATTAAGGCTGGAATAGATAATCTCTAAGACTTTAGAGATTACTTCATCAACGCAGAATGTTTCTCCAATGAAGTTATGAATCAATACTTCATCGGTTATTGTTGTTGGTACTCCTTGGTATCTATGGTGCGTATGACGTTGATGCTCGAGGTGCAGATTGTGACTTTGAGGTGTGGGATATGGATGTTGTTGGTGGTACTGGTGTTGCTGATGGTGCTTGTAATCTTCGCACCATATCCTCCAAAGTCACTACCCGAGCGCGAAGCTCGTTAACTTCTTCTATTACAACAGGGTGATTGTTGGTTCGGACGAGTGGATGAATAAGATCTAGAATTTGAGATAGTATATAATCATGACGAGATACTCAGGAAATGAGAGAGAAAATGGTGTTTCGAACAGGTTTCGCCGGTAAGTGCTTCAGGTTCTTCGCCAAGAAGGAAATGTGGTGGATGGAAGGGATCACCTTCTTCTTGTCTCCAATGATTAAGTAGACTACGAACCTATCCTCAATTCATCCAGAATAGATGATGGCTAATTAGTTGACCCATTCCGGTCACACTGCTTTCAGAGCTCGAGTGAAACTCCATATCAGAATCTGAGGAACTTGAACTAGTGGCGAGTTCCATTTCGTACGATTGAATAAAGGATTTTTCGATATGAAATGATTTCCGGCTATTGGATGGTATTCTAATTGCATAGAATATCTATATATATAGAAAAAAATATTTCGTAGATTACGGAGGAATTTAAGAAACATGTCAGGCAAAGTTTACAGTAACAGATACGCTAAGATATGAATTTTGTCTATACACTATTCATGCAATCAATGCAGTAAGATGTGTCTAGACTAAGATGATAAGCAGGTAATTTTTCGACAAAAATGATAAGCAAAACTTTTGACATGCAGACACGGAGGAAGTCCAGACTCATTAATGCATCTTAATATCTATCAGTTAGACACACTAATGCAAGACCTGGTTCACTAAGACCACCGCTCTGATACCACATGAAGCGACCCGTCCTAATCCATAAGGACGAATACAATAACATGTAATTACATTGAGAGGTATTTGACCTCTAAATGATACATTTTACATACATTGCATTCGTTTTAAAAGACAAACTTTCATTACATCGAAAGTTGACAGGCATGCATACCATTTCATAATTTCCAAACTATAAATGACTTAATCTGTCATTTACTTAATAATAATGTTTATTGAACTCAACGACTTGAATGCAACGTCTTTTGAAATATGCCATGAATGACTCCAAGTAACATCTTTAAAATGAGCAATTGCACAGCGGAAGATTTCTTTCAATCCTGAGAATAAACATGCTTAAAAGTGTCAACCAAAAGGTTGGTGAGTTCATTAGTTTATCATCAATATTCATTTTCATCATTTTAATAGACCACAAGATTCTCATTTTTCATAAATAACATTACACTCGCAAGTGTATAAAATCCATTCGTATGATGAACACCTGGTAACCGAACTAACAAGGATGCATATAGAATATCCCCCGCATACTTGCAAGTATGCTATATAACGGCAATCGCAATCACCTATTTAAATCGAAGTACTAAAGCATTCTAAATTCCAGAATGGGGTTTGTCAGGCCCATAGATCTATCTTTAGGATTCGCTTCAATTAGGAGCCATTTCCCTAATTCTTAGGCTACCAAGCTAAAAGGGGTGATATTCGATTTCGATAATTCAACCATAGAATGTAATTTTCGAGTACTTGTGTCTATTTCGTCAAACATTTATAAAACAGCGCATGTATTCTCAGTCCCAAAATATATATTGCAAAAGCATTTAAAAGGGGAGTAATGAAACTCACGATACTTTATTTTGTAGTAATTATGCATATGACGGCATTTAACAAGTGCAAGGTTGGCCTCGGATACACGAACCTATAATAAGTGTGTATATATATATATATATATATATATATATATATATATATATATATATATATATATATATATATATATATATATATATATATATATATATATACTTATATATATATACTTATATATATACTTATATATATATACTTATATATATACTTATATATATATATACTTATATATATATATATATATATATATATATACTTATATATATATACTTATATACTTATATATATACTTATATATATATATATATATATATATATATATATATATATATATATATATATATATATATACTTTTATATATATATATATATATATACTTTTATATATATATATATACTTTTATATATATATATATATATATATAAGTATATATATAAGTATATATATATATATAAGTACATATATATATATATATATATATATATATATATATGTTAGTTAAAATCTGTCTAACAATTTAGGTCAAATCATAGTGTATCACAATTCTAATGCTTGAGTTTATCATGTAAAAGTCAACAAAAGTCATCTAATCCAAAAATGACTTCCAAAATCTATATATGTTTATTATATAACTTAAATATAGTCGTTTTATATATTTAAATATATTTATCAAATTTTATTAGAGTAAATAATACAAGTCATTTATTAATAAAAAAAATTTACATTAAAATTTATATATGATAAAAATATACTTTTATATATCTCAAGTAATAAAATTTATACAGTTCACTTAATATTATAAAAATATAGTAATATGTATTATTAATGTAATTATATTACGTGTGGTAAAATATCTTGGTTTTACATATTTATTTGATAAAATAATATTGATAATAATAATGACTAAAAGTTGTATTATTTTGTAATAATTATAATAATTATTATCATTCTACTAATAATAATAATAACAATATTTATTTACTAATAATGATATTAATTATAATAAAATGATAATTTTAATAATAACGATACTTTTTAATATTAACTGTAATAATAATAATAATAATTCTATTCAAAATGATACTTTTTAAAAAAAATAAAACTAAAATGATAATAAAAATGATATTTTATAATAACAATGATATTTCTATAAAAAATGAATATTTTAATAAAAATGATAGTTTTAATATTAATGATACTTTTAATAATAATAATAATACTAATAACGATATTAATAATAACCTTAGTGATAATAACGATAGTATTATTAATAACAATAACAATGATAATACGTATATTGATAACGATAACGATAATAATAACGATAATAATCATAATAATAGTTATTAGATAATAATAATAATAATAATAATAATAATAATAATAATAATAATAATAATAATAATAATAACGATAACCATAATGATGATAGTAATAATAATAATAATAATAATAATAATAATAATAATAATAATAATAATAATAATAATAATAATAGAATTAATAATAATTCAGTTGATCATAACTTTTAATCCGTTCATTGAAACCACACGATTCCTAAATGAAAAGTTATTAATTTTTCGCCAGCTTTCCAACGACATGCATATCATATACCTTATCTCAGTAGCATATGTATTAAATTCATGATCTATCATAACCTATTTAACGACGAAATTAAACATTTAAGCATGCATAGACATATATACTCGAGAACTAGTCAGGGATACACTATTAATATATAAAAGATAAGATATGAATTGTCACGTATCAATATTGAGATTCAATATTGCAGGAAAGTACGTAGACGCAACGGAGATGATAAACACTAGATTGACCTCACGAGTATACCCCCGAACATTATCCATAACCTCCAAAGCTATAACCCATAATTTTCTTAGTTCTATCCCGCTCGAAAAACTCGTTTTTGAAATGACTCGTTCATAACCTCGTCGTAATATTTTATGTATAATACTAATAATAATACTACTAAATAATACTAATACTAATAAGTTTATTATTAATAATCTTCATATTAAGAATATATATATATATATATATATATATATATATATATATATATATATATATATATATATATATATATATATATATATATATATATATATATATATATATATGCGGAGCGCAGAGAAGAAAATGAATTAACTGAAACCAATTTCGCTCGATTTATAAGCATTGAACCTCACCTACCCCCTTATGCGATTGCATGAGGATGTGAGGGTAGTCTCATGCAATCGCATGAGGCATGGATTCATCTCACAATTGGCTGCCGACACATTTATAATTATATATATATTATTTAATATATAATATATTAAATCTTTAGAATTAATTAAATATTATATTATATTCTCGTGCATAGTTGATTTGTAATTTTAGTACCGATGAATTGTACGCTGACGCTCGACTTACGTACCTGTTTCGATTTTTTGAACGTCCTTTTGTACGCTTAGTAAACTTGTACTTTACATTACGCGACGTGTACCTTTATCAATAATTAGACTTAATCAATGATAGACTATATTACTCAAAGTATAACCCTTACATTTGAGTGTCGTGGTCATTTGCTTCTATAAATCAATGTCTCAATGTTTATCAAAATATATTATTTTAAATCAAGTGTTTTATGACTAAGTTAATATTATATTTTATCACTTTGTAAAATATATTTTTATTTAAAAATAAATTTTTACATATTATATATAATTGAAATATTTATTTAATAATATTTAGTTTTTCAAAATCAATTATATTTCAAAGTTTATTTTAAAATCGTTTAAATAATAGAAATTATTATAACACGTCACGTTTACACTGTAAAGCTTAAATTGATAAAATTCCTTTATGCGCCAATGTTTATTTTAGTTTATCAAATGTTCTGATTAATATATATAATTATCAGTCGAATCAATAAATAACTGTTACTATCGTTCACTTAACTAATTTGAAATCATATATATATTCAATATAATACACGTTGTGAGTTATTTAAATGTCTAATTCTAATAGTTAATATTATAACTTATTGTATATATTCAAATTTAGTTTTTCAAACAAAAACATTTTAATAATCAAATTCTATTGTATCGAAAAACGTTTTCGCACGTTTGAAAATAGATCAATCGAATATTATTAAATTCAATTATCCACTAACGTTTGTCTAACTTTCGTTACTTGACACCTTGTGCCTACTTGTAGATCACTTTACCAATTATTCCGAATATCGATAAAAAGGAAAGGTTTCCTAAATCAAAGTGGACCTCACAACAGAGACTTGTAATCATAATGAATCTCGATAACTCAATCATTTGATATCATCTTGTAATTTCGTCGATAAATATATTGAACAAATATGTTCATGTAAAGTATTATACGTTTAATACTTTGTTAACATTCTCAAGTTATAATATATATATATATATATATATATATATATATATATATATATATATATATATATATATATATATATATATATATATATATCTATATATATATATATATATATATATAATCATATCCATTTATATAATGGTTCGTGAATCGTCGAAATTTGGTCGAGGTTAAATGAATGTATGAACACAGTTTAAAATTCTTGAGATTTAACTTAACAACTTTGCTTATCGTGTCAGAATAATATAAAGATAAAGTTTAAATTTGGTCGGAAATTTCCGAGCGTCACATTTCGTACGCTATAAAATCTTGTATTTTACGTTTCGTGTACTGTACCTTTATTAATAACAAAACTCAAATCAATGAAAAACTATCTAACTCAAAGTGTAACTTATTCATTTGAGTGTTTTGGTCATTTGCTTCTTTAAATTATCGTTTTGCTATATATACATATACATATATATATACATATATATATATATATATATATATATATATATATATATATATATATATATATATATAATAGTATTATCAAAACTTTTTATATCAAGGTTAATATTATATTTTATCATTTTGTAAAATATATATATATATATATATATATATATATATATATATATATATATATATATATATATATATATATATATATATATATATATATATATATATACACACATATACATATTCATTTGGAAATATAAATTTATATATATTAGAAATATCTATTTAAATATAATATTTAGTTTTTTAAAACTAATTATATTTCAGAGTTTATATAACTTTTAAATCGTTTTCATAATATAACATAATTTGATATGAATCATTTATGTACTAATGTTTACTCTGACTTCTCAAATATTCTAATTAACTTATTTAAATATCAATCGAGTCACTAATCAAATACTAATATCGTTTATTAAATAATTTGAAATATATATACACATGTTTTTAATTACACGTTGCAAGTTATTTATATATTTATATTTAATTAAATCACGGACCGTTATCATTCATAACTTGTCAAAAGGTTTCTAGAAACATTCTAAATTTTAAGATAACGTTAAAATCTTTATCCTTATTAAAATGGCTCGGTAGTAAATTTTCAAAAGTGGTTCTAGATATTTATAAAGTTATATTCATTTTAAAGAAGACGTGACACTCCAAACGTTTTATATAATTTCTAAAATTTATAACAATAAAAGATAATGATAATAACTTTAATAATCTAATTCTTGACATGTTGTAAAATGTACTAATCTTTCGAAATATTATCGTAGTACGTTTTATATCTTTAAAACAATATATATATATATATATATATATATATATATATATATATATATATATATATATGATTTAATATATATATATATATATATATATATATATATAGCATAAAACTTTAATTAGGTTTTATATACGTATTCAAATTACATTATAAAATGTTTTAATAATAGAATTCTTTTAGACTGAAACTGTTTTCGTGCGTTTGAAACTAAATCAAATAACTATCATAAAGTTTATTCTTCTAAAACTAATTATATTCAGATCACATAAACTATTACTAGAACTTATGTTTATTTTAAATCCTTATAAGTTTGTAGTAACTTGTTTAATAACAATCAAGTGCTACTATATCTATTAATTGTATTCGAAACCGCTTATATATAAGTTAAATATACTTATATATATATATATATATATATATATATATATATATATATATATATATATATATATATATATATATATATATATACATACATATATGTATGCACGTTTCACATAACACGTTTTATTACATAGATGTTTATCTAAAACGAATAAGTATAACGTTATACGTTTAATACCTTGTTAACGTTTTCAAGCCATATAATAGATTTCATAACTTATTTTTCATATCAACCAAACCGTTTAATATTTTATTAATATTTCTCAATTTAATATACACACTTATATATATATATATATATATATATATATATATATATATATATATATATATATATATATATATATATATATATATATATATCTATTCACACATAATTGTTCGTGGATCGTCGAGAATAGTCGAAGGGTAATTGAATATATAAAAGTAGTTCAAAAATTTTGAGATTCAACATTACAGACTTTTCTTATCATGTCGAAAACATATAAAGATCAAGTTTAAATTTGGTTGGAAATTTTCGGGTCGTCACATTATAGATATAGACACCCTGAACACTTAAGGAAAAAGTTCTCAATAGGAAAGACTTTGGACTTACTTGCGGTAGAGCAATCATTATCTCAGCTATGGAGGCTCGCATGGATCCTGATTTTAGTTAGGGTAGGTTTCACCACAACGTTTTATTGTCTAGAAATTGTTTAATACTAGAGCGATATAAACCTTATATCTAAGAACCTTAGTGTTATGACTAATAAGCCATTAACAACTATGAGAGTTAAGTATTCTATAGGACAAGCTAATGGTAAGCTGGCAGAAATAGATGAATAATTTAAGGTAGTACCTTAAAATTAACAGGTGGGTCATTTGGAGATGACCTCATGCCAACAAAACTTGGAAGTTTTAAAGTAGTAGTTGGAAAGGATTAGTTACCTACGCACAAGCAGATGTTATTAGAGAAGATTGATAGAATTTTTCACGGCAGTATAATAAGATTTGGTTGGAATGGACTTTAGGATTAACCTAATACTCATCAAGTTAGGAAGCTTTGATGAAATAGTTGGAACGGACTGGCTTTCGAGGATGAACGCAAAACTTATTTATAGTAACAAGATTATTTGTATACCTCGCGAGAATGGTGAGCCATTAATAGTTTACGGGAGAGGAGTAGCCCAAAGCCAAACCTTATTAGTTGCATGAAGGCACAAAAGGTCATGAGAAAAGGACATTGCTACTTATGTTGGGAAGTGTCTGACTTGTTTCAAAGTCAAAGCCGAACACCAAAAGCCATCTGGGTTACTTCAACAGCCCGAAATCCTACAATGGAAGTGAGAAGGAATAACAATGGATTTCATCACGAAGCTACCGAAAACGGTAGGCGGTTATGACACTATCTAGGTTATTGTTGACCGTCTCACCAAAACTGCTCACTTTCTAGCCATGAAAGAAACCGATACAATGGACAAACTTGCACAACGATACATAAAGGAAATTGTATCCAGTCACTTCAGCAATTCAAATTCAATATTAAAGACTACCCAAGAATCTTATTTGATACTGATTCTTACGTGACTCTAAATCCTAACTTATTTCGAGAGATTTCTTACTTGATGATAATCACACCATCATCCTTCTTACTTCGATATTAGTCATACCAGTTCAAAATTTTCCAAAATCAATGGGTGGTTAATTCTCATCCTCATACTCTCCCATTCGTATCTCACTTATAAGCAACAGCTTCACACTTAAGTATTTTTGGCCGAAGGACTTATGCCCTACAAATATTCATCAACCACATTTAAAATCAATAGTTTTCATTACCTCGTAACATTTTTGCTCAAATATCACCTGAAATTTTCAAAAATCTTTTACTCAACCCTCATCAATCTTTTTCCAACTTGTAACCTCCGAAATATAAAAATTTTGTTTGCTTTACGCACACTATTTTACTGTGAGATTCTCTCAAAGTTTTATAAAAATAAATTTATTTTATTGCCATTCGTACAAATTTTAGAAACCGTAAATATTATATATAATAAAGTAAATAATTACTTATTTTTTACTAGTACATATGAAATTTTACCTTCACTTTTACAAATCAATTCTCTTAATCAAAAGATATTTTACTTAGAGTAGTCTATATTTACTAAGAACTTCGTTTCTTTTCTTACATTGTCACCTTAAACGATTTCTATAAAATTTTCGTTGCTTGTTATATAAAATTTTCGTGTTATTCGTATCCAAGTCATCAAGAAGACTTCACAACCGTCGAAATTGAGAGATTCATGTGTGTATGTGTGTGTGTATGTGATGAAAGCACTTACTACCACGTCATGCAGAGCCTTCGGGCATCCATTAACACTTGAACCATTCAAAATTATTGCGTTACCCTAAGGATCTTATTTGCCACACCTGTTGGAACGATGCTCTTTCTTACGTAACTCTAAGTCCTGACTTATTCCAAGGGATTCTCATTTAGTGATATTAACACCATCAATATTCCGACTTTAATATTAGTCATAACCTGTTTGGCATTTTGCAAAGTCAAGAAGCGATTAACTTCTCGTCCTCATGCTCTATCCTTCATACCTCACTTTTAGCAATGGCTTTGCACGTGAACATTTTTGGCCCAAAGACTTATGTCCTGATAATTATCAAAACTACATTTAATTCATTAGTTTTCATTACCTAGTAACATGTCACCTGATGGTTCAAAGATTTTTCACTCAATCTTTTTCAACTCGTAACCTCTGAAATATGAAAAACTATGTTTATCAAAATTTTTACACGTTGTATATTTATGCGGTCCTCACGAGATTTATGGATAAATGAAAGTAATAAAAATTTTTCTGTCACTTATGCGATTTATAAAATCATATATGTATGTATATATAATTAAATTAATAAATTTACCCTTACTTATTTTGGTTAGTATACACTAAGTTATACCTGCAAATTATTTAAAAATCGCTCCTTTATCGAGTTATTTAACTTAAGTCAAATAGTTTTGTGCAAAATGGTACACGTGGTACATATTTCCAAATTTACTAAGAACTTCGTTCCGTTTATGTTGTTACATCAAACATTTAAAGGTTTTTCAAAACTTTCTTGGTTGATATTATTAAAGGTTTTCGTATTAATCACATTTCCTTTCATCCTCCATTAGGGATGAAGCTTACGATTAAAATCTTTGTTAAAAACTCTTGAGCCACTATGGATGGCAGTTTTATAAAAGTTGTTAGGAAGTCTTTACGCCCATAAAATGTTCCTTTTAAGGTTAGACATGGCAAAAACGAGGGCCGATAAATCAGTTTTTTGAGGTACACTCAGTGGTCACCCCATTGTAGGAAAGGCACTAGGTGGGTTTCTACACTCAATATTTCACGGCTAACCGCAACACCCTCGTAACCATCATCTCCATGACTCGGAATGTTGAGGTACAAGCAAACAATTTTGAAATTCTTTTCACTTAGAGTAAACCATTCTTTAGGACCAAGAGTTAATGTATCTTCTCATCCGCGCACCCCCTTAAGTGTAAGGATAAATTCAGAACAAACTGCTCGAAGAGTTCACTCTCGTTCAAAGATCACACTTTTCGGAAATGTAATGTGAAATACTTTAAGAATCTATAAATCTTGTTATCCGCTTGGAAGGGAATGCTTAAAACATCTATAACACTGATGTGGTTACTATACATATCCCTTCCTTCATTGGTTACAACTATATGTTGTTCTAGTAGATGTTAACCATAACTTTAACATGTAACTGAAAGGATAAAGTTACATTATGGAACTGTGCTTTCATTCCATCCAAGGATAAGTTCACACGCAGTATGTTGTGATCGCCATGTTTTCCATTCTATCTGTCAGCTTTATATTGCGACATAAGCGCTCAATGTTTTAGATGAGTTTGGTAACATTCATGATACATTTCATGCATCCAATTTACTGAAGATGCCTGTAAGGCTAAAAACATCATCTTTCCTTTTGTGGGTATATATTCAGATGACATACTCATGTTAACCAGAAACGAAATCAATTTGTTGATCTCTTAGGACAAGAGACATAATTAATAGCATAACACCTATTCTTACTTTTATACACCCAAGTACCTTTCAAGGTAAATCGCTCACTTCTGAGCCCATGAGTCTCTCAGAACTTGGATACGCTCCTTCTTCCTCAACTTAGGTACCGTTGTAGGTCACTCCTCAAAATTTCGGGAAGAAATTTTCTTTAACAGGTGGGTAATGTAACGACCCGACTTTTTTCAACTTATATTTGTGCTTGTTATTTTTACGAAACTGCGTATTTATGCATACTGTGTTGGTTTATATTTTGGGATCATTACTCATATTTATTACTTTCGTTTATATTTTCCAAAACGTGTTATTAAGTACTTGGTTACTTAACTTGATCCTCGAATAATTTTATGACCGTTAGTGTCACTTGACGTTTGAAACGAGCTACGTACTAGTACACGATTAACTTTTGTCATAATTGGAATATTATGACTACGTAATACTAATTATTATTTCCTAGTAACAATTACTTGGGTTTTTGGTTGCTTAATTACGCTTAGTAATTTACTTATGCTCACTAGTTAGTCTTGTTGGACTATCTACCTTGTTGGACTTTAGCCCCCTACTCTAGCTAATGGACTATTTAATTAGCCCAATTTTAATAAGTTTATGACCCATATAAATGTAAGACAAATACCCATTTATTAGAGGGAACATACTAGCATTTTTGTTAACCATAATCACAATTGTTGCATGGGATCCTAACATAAGCACCACCTTTAGACCACCACTAACCAAAAAGCAAAAAAGGTGTCCCCTGTGTCCCCTCCCCATACCCACGGTCACCACCACCCTCACTCACTATAAATACCAAGCAAATCTCACCCATTTCACACTTAATCTCATTCACATTTTACACACACTTACTCTTTAATTCTCTCTCTAGTCTTTCTCACTCTAAAAAGTGTAAGTTTTAAATTTTCTTCTTCTACTTCTCTTCTTCATAAAGTCGACATCATCATCATCATCATGTAAGGATCAAGCTTTTTAGCTTCTTGATCTTGATATATCTTGAAGATTTAAACTTTGATTTGAATCCTTCAAGAACATGAAAGATCCAAGCTTTCTAGCTTTGAATCTTCATTATTTTGTTGGATCTAAGTTTTCTAGCTTAAGATCCCTTTATATTGTTAAAAAGATCAAAACTTGTGTTTATGATCTTCATAAAGCTTGAAGATCTAGCCTTTTGCTTTAAGAATCTTCAAGAACATTAAAGATCCAAGCTTTCTAGCTTAGGGTTTCATTATTTTGTTCAAGATCTTAGCTTTTTAGCTTATGGTCTCATTACTTTTACTAGATCTTAGCTTTCTAGCTTATGGTCTCATTAATCTTGTAAAGATCCAAGCTTTCTAGATTAGGGTTTTCTTAAAACTTGAGATCTAGGTTATCATTGTACATCTCACTTACTTGGAACCTTTTTGTGATTGTTGTGATGATAAAGATCAAGTCTTCATCATCTCATATGATGAATATGCATAAACTTGTGTAAAAAGGACAAAGGTTGAAGCTTTATTGGGTTTATGCAATAAAGAAGCAACCTTGATGTTCAAAACTTGTAGAATGATAGCTTTTACTCTTAGTTGTATGTTGATGGTTGAAACTTGGTCAAAGTGATGCTAAAGCATCAAAGAGTTGTACACTTGAAGCTTACACGCATCAAGGATGAGAACCGTGATGAGCATCAAGCACCAAGAAACCCATCGGAGCACTTGTTTGCTGTTTTTCGGGGTCTGATCAGACTCCTAGGACTTTTGGAAAACTGATTTTCAGATAGTTCGTTTCGATTAGATGACTTTTTATTTAAGACTCACCTAAATCCAATATACGGTTTAGGATTTATAGCCTTCCGAAAGTCACTACGCCTTTGTAACGACGTGCTGAAAATTCTGACCTACTCGCGCTTGAACCGTCGCCACGGTCAAACGACATCATGTTAGGATCTGAAAATTGGAGAGCTGTTAGAGGACTCACATACGGAGCCTTGGCCACTAAGCACGCATCTTTTTGATTTGTATAGAGGTCATAACAGCTGTCCGAATCATCCTATTGTTTCGATCTCTATTCTTGTTGAAAACTTACTTTAGCTTTTACGAATGATGATGATGATGATGATACTTAAACTTATATTATTCACTTTTAAACCTTTGGGGACAATTCACTGAACTAGTAACCTTTCGTATCGATTTTACCACACATTCACTGTGAGTTATAGCTTCCCTTTTTACTTTACTATTTTTGGGACTGAGAATACATGCGCTTTTTATGTTTTACATACTAGACACGAGTACTTAAACTTTATATATGTGTGGGTGATATAATGGCACAAAGATTCCCTTTAGCACGGTAACGTTTAATCATTGGTTTTTGAACCGGTGAATGTGAATATTAGATATGGATCCATAGGGTTTGACATCCCCACTCGGGCTAGTCGCGCTAGCATTTAACGGGTGTTTGATACTTCGAGAACATATGCACTCGCCAAGTGTACTTTTAGGGGGTGATATTATTATTACGTTAAGTTAGTTACCGGGTGCCCACGGATAAGCATATACTTTATCATACTGATTTGAAACGCTGGTTAAAGCACTGAAATCTCATGGTCTACATTACATTACTGATTACAAACAAACTATAGCTCACCAACATTCGTGTTGACTTTTTAAGCATGTATTTCTCAGGTGCTTAGACGTTGGTGCTTCTGCTGTTAGACTTGCTGTTATAGTCTTGGTGTTATAGACTTACTGTTACAGACTCCCTGTGTTAGACTTCCGCTTCATTGTTTAGAGATATCAATCATGGAACTTTTACTTTGCATTCACAACTTATGATGTTTACGAGCTATGGTTTTGTAATGACCTTTGTGTCACGTACTTATGTTAATGCTTTCTATTCGTAGAAGCACGTTATCCTTGTAAAACATTTGACGTTGGTAAAAACGTTACCTTTTCATGAATGCAAAATTTGTTTTAAAACAGCATGTAGTATTATACCGTGTAATGGAACTGTTGTTGATGATCCGTACACGTTGATTTTGTACGGGGCGTCACACTCTATAACAACCCTCATATTTCCATACTTGAATTGACTAATTTGCCTATAAGGTTGTTATCCATACGTAATATATAATTAAATTCGACGTTGATCTAATATTTATTTTTAGTCGACACTTTTTGTTAACTAAAGTTTACACTAATTATATAAAATAACTTTAGTTAATATTAATATTAATGCGTATTATATTTAAAACTATATGAAACATAATTATTAATTAAATGATAAGTTATTTTAATCATTATATATATATATTTTTAGCTTATAAAAAAAAGAGATTTTTTTATAAATTAAATAATGAGCCCATGAATTTTGACTAAATATTTTCAAAAACAAAAACTTATTAAAAACATTTTTAGCATGTTTTTATTTTTTGTCAAACTTGGCACCTTTATTTTATTTATATTTTTTCTTTCACCAACCATTTTTTCCTATAAATACTCACTTCCATTTCATAAAAACTTGTATCAAATCTTCGGAAAAACTCTCTCACAAACTTGGGAAAGTACTTGAGGTATTTTCTATATTTTTTTATCGAATTGCATTTATTTTTTTGTATATTCTTTAAAAATTTGAATTTAATATATATAAATTATTTTTACATATTATAATTAGTATTATAAGTATTATTATGTATAAAAATAATTTTGATAATTTATGAAATATTATTTATAATTAAATACAAATTATGTAGTATTTAAACATAAAAACAATATAAAATTCGTAATAAAATATTAAATAGTAATAAAAATAATTATAAATTTTTTTGAGATTGTTATACTTTTATAAACAAGCGAAAATTATAAAAATTAAATAAATGGGACGATTAGTATTTAAAAAGAATTTACTTTTGCATTATTCTAAACCAAGAAAAATAATAAAGAAAATACAAAATAAATATAAACATGTATTAAATATTTTTATAAAATTTTTATATGATTAGTAGCATCACTAGATACTTTAAAAAAATATAAAATATAATTTTAAATTATTTTTCCTATTTATTTAATTATAGGCTAATTAAAATGGTTAAATAATTAGAAAACATTAAATAAATAATATTTTGATATAAAATTTGATTTAATAATTTTTATAATATTTTTACATAATATAGAACCTGTAAAAAATATAAAATTATTTATTTAGGTCGATTTAATATTTATTACCTAATTAAATTTGATTAATATAAACCGAGTATATATATAAAGAAAAGTGGGAAATAAATACAAAAACTTGATACAATTATTTTTATAAAATATCCTACTGAATTGTATAATTAACTAAGTTTATAAAAATTATAAATATAATATTTAATAAATTAATATTTGTATTAACATATATTAGTATGATTTTCGATTAACATAAGTATATTACATATACTAAATTAATATTATTATTATAACTTACGGTTAATAACTAAGTATACTATATAATAAAGTATAATGCTTATAATGTAAGTTAAGAATAATACATTATTAATAAACACTTATTTTATAACTATACTAATTTAAAAATAATAACTTATAGTATATAATATAAGATAATCAAATTGTTAATACATTAATAAATATAATATAACATATATAATAACATATAAACCTAAAGTGAAGGTTAATCAAAGATAATGTACAATTCATGTGAACTTCATCGCTACTCACGGTCGTAAGTGAATGATGTCTAGGTTGCCATTTATGGGTAAGCTTGTGGATCTCGAATGCCATGACTTAGATTCTGGTCAAGAGTCCTGGGCCTCCGGTTACATCTGGTCATTCCTGACTTATTTGATAGCAACGAAGTTTGAGTAAAATTATACAACGTCTTGCTAAAGATTAACCTGAACTTTCTAAAATTGGAAAATTACTATAAGTGGAAACTTTCCATAAATAGTAACCTTCCGAAAATGGAAATTCTTTAGTGAACCATTACTATCAATATAGTACTATATACTATTGTCTGTTAGGCAATGTCTGATCATACGTTCTATCTCTAGGTTGAGATCTCGGTCACGTCCTTCCGTTCAATTCTTTCTTGGAATACTCTTTTGTGCTACTAAGGTGATTTTAATAGCCCCACTTTTACTATTTACTTAACTATTTATAACTTTTGGGGTGAGACACATGCTTTCTTTATAACTGTTTTACACTTAGACACAAGTACTAAATTGTTAACTATGCTGTCATGCTTTGATTCATGCTAAATTCCTAACGTAATATCGTCAATTGCTACGTTTAAATGCAAACTTAATTATTGTGAGTAGGCCTATTGAGAGTAACATCTCTAACCATTCGACCGTTGGTCTTTGGTTACATAATAATGATTCCACGACACTGACAGTACAAGGTGTCATAGGGTAAACTTGTTTAGTAGCGATATTACAAAATGCAGCAACACTTTTAGATTGATATTTCTATATCAATCAACTTTAAACTAAATCTTGTGGTCTAAAACTTTGGATATTATTTATAAACCTGTGAATTTCACTCAACCTTTTTGGTTGACACTTTAAGCATGTTTTGTCTCAGGTGATGATTGAGCTAGCTGTTTGCAACTTTGTGATGATAGATTTGATGCTTGCATGGAGTCCACATCGCATATTATATTTTAGTTCATAAACATTTATTTTACGTTTTAATAATAATGTAAACATGTATTACTGCTTCCGCTGTTTTATTAACAAATGTTTTATTTAAAAAGTCTCATATAGAGTCGTTCTCATCTATACAACTGTGTTATGATATGATTGGTCACAATTACCCCTGGTCCATTTTGGAGGGTGTGACAGATTGGTATCAGAGCAGGTTGTTGTAGAGAACCAGGATTGCATTTTATGTGTGCCGTATACAATTAGGTACCTTAGAAATGTAGGACTACAACTTCCTTTGACTATAGTGCCTTTAATTGTTGCCTTTAACTATTAAATGCTACACTATACTTTAGAAACTTTACTTATCTTAGAATGCCGAGCCAATCTAAGAACTCTGCTTATTCTCCTAAGTACTGTTCAATTCCGCCACCACATTTAAATGCGACACCGTTCTCGACATTCCTATGTCATTTATCATGGTTTTGTGTATTACATATGTATTACATGAAATATTATCCATGAATTTTTAAAACTCCTATATTTGTTACTATTCATACTCAAACGTATATAACTCCCTATTATATCACGTACCTATATGCTTTATGCCTTTATACATCATTTTGCGAACCGAAAAATGTCATTGAGTTATCGAGAATCTCAAAGGCATTATAATGTCATCACTACTCATATTCATTACTTTTATACCTTTTATTTCTCGTTATTGAATTTTCTTGATGGATGGCGTCTACGAAACTCTAGAATGGAAGGGTTTGGATTACCGATTTAATGGATCCTATATCTCAAGCCCCTAGACCTGAATAGGCCATTACGAATTGAAAGTCTTTAATCGAAAGATTATCAGATTACATACTTATCATTTTATGATCTCGACACGTCATACTGTTATTATTGGATTATAGACACATCATATCTTATTATATCTTATCATATCTATCTTAATAAACTTTTCTAACACTTTTCCTAAATTTCCACCATAAATTACGGAAATCTTTTTGCTATATATACGTATATCAAAAAGACAAATATATCATTCAATATTCAACACTCATCTCATAACAAAAACCCTTATTCCAATCAGATAATATGGATTTCTCACTTGATTCCTCGAACTCCTCGAGCTCCAATGGCAGCGTAATCGGAATGAACCAACCAATTAGTCATCATCTATTTTGGATGAATTGGGGATGGGTTCGTAGTAAACTTAATCAATGGAGACAAGAAGAAGGTGATCCCTTCCACCAACCGAATTCACCTCTTGGTGAAGAACCTGAAGCACTTACCGGCGAACCCATTCGGAACACTATTTTTACCCTCATTTCCAGGGTATCCAGTCACGAATATATAATATCTAAAATTCTAGATCTTATTCATCCACTTGTCCGAACCGCCAATCACCCCGGAATAATAGAAGAAGTCAATGAGCTTCGCGCTCGAGTGGTGGCTCTGGAGAATATGGTGCGAAACCTACGAGCACCAGCAGCATAACCAGCATCACCACCAGTACCAACAGCATCACCACCAACAGCATCAGCTTCACCAACAACAAACACCATAATCTGTACCTCGGATATCAACATCATACGCCCCATTGATGTAGAGACCCGTCCTAATCCATCCGGACGAAGTCCATATCAATTATAAACGATTCACAAAAGTTGATTACATCGCGAGGTACTTGACCTCTATATGATACATTTTATAAACATTGCATTCGTTTTTGAAAAGACAATCTTTCATTGCATCGAAGGTTGACAGCATGCATGCCATTTTATAATATATCCACTATAATTGACTTAATAATAATCTTGATGAACTCAACGACTCGAATGCAACATTTTTTGAAAGATGCCATAATGACTCCAAGTAATATTTCTAGAATAAGTAAATGCACAGCGGAAGACTCCTTTCATACCTGAGAATAAACATGCTTTAAAGTGTCAACCAAAAAGGTTGGTGAGTTTATTAGTTTAACATAAAGAATAATTTCATTATTTTAATAGACCACAAAATTTCATATTTCCAATTCTCATAAACATACGTCCCATGCATAGAGACAAAAATCATTCATATGGATTGAACACCTGGTAACCGACATTCACAATTTACATATAAGAATATCCCCATCATTCCGGGATCCTCCTTCGGACATGATATAAATTTCGAAGTACTAAAGCATCCGGTAATTTTGATGGGGCTTGTTGGGCCCAATAGATCTATCTTTAGGATTCACGTCAATTAGGGTGTCTGTTCCCTAATTCTTAGATTACCAGACTAAAAAGGGGCATATTCGGTTTAATAATCCAGCCATAGAATGTAGTTTCATTTACTCGTGTCTATTTCGTAAAATAGTTATAAAAGCAGCGCATGTATTCTCAGCCCAAAAATATAAAGAGTAAAAAAGGCAAATGAAACTCACGCATATAATTATTGTAAAACAGTTAACAAAACATTTGCATGTATTCTCAGCCCCAAAAATGTAAAGAGAAAAAGGGAAGCAAATGAAACTCACCTAATGTATTTTGTAGTAAAAATACATATGGCTATATTGAAACAATGCAGGGTTGGCCTCGAATTCACGAACCTATATTATTTGTATGTTTATTAATACATATAATTATAAGCGAATAAATTTATATATATAATAATTTATTAATTGTATTATTTTTATAATAATGATATATATATATATATATATATATATATATATATATATATATATATATATATATATATATATGACTCAAATATTCTTTGTATATGAAAATATTGATTTTATTATGATATGTGTCTTAATATATTTTTATATATATATCAGTTGTTTGGAAAGGTAGTTATTATAATAACACTAATTATTCTAATAACCATATCCTAATTTTAATTAAAATAATGATGATTTTATTAAATATTTTAATGCTAATAAGAATAATGGTAATACTAATAATAATAATAGTAATAATAGTAGTAATAAAAATATTAATTTTTAATATGATAAATTTTAATGATCGAATTAATAGTAATACTAAAAATAATTAGATTTAGTAATGATACTGATTTTACTAGTTTTGATAATGATGCTAATAATAATAACTATAATATATTATACCATAATACTTCCATATTATAAGCTTAATACTAATATCATTATAACATTTACAAAGTTCGCATCTTATTATTATTCTTATTAGTTAATATAAATCTTAACATCATCAAAATTACCTTCATCTTTTTATAATCTCAATCTTAATCTTAATCAATATAATAGTAAAACTAAATAATAATATGTATACTTGAAATTCAAATTCATAATAATAATAATAACATCATATTAACCAAATAATAATAATCATAGGAATAATAATATAGGAATAATAATAAAAGTGCTACCTCAAGAATAGGCTTTTAAAAAAAATATAACGCCATTGCCCGGGCTCGAACCCGCGACCTCTCGTTCAATGACCACACCCCCAAACCAACCACTCTGTCTATTACTTTCTAAATTAATTCGCCACTTTAATCTATTTAACCCATTTACTTTGTTTTCTTCTTCTTCTTCTTCACCCCTAAAACAATTCTACCAGAGTATAACGAGTTTTATCTTCTATTATCATTCAATCAGTATCATCATCATCCTCGCATATAAAATCACATCACCATATAGTTATCATAACTGCATCTTAATTAATCATCATCGTTATCATCATAATCACCATCATATGCTACTTCTTCATAATTTCGATGTTGTAGGTTATTGTTCAAGTTGTTTTACTAAAGACTGCAAACAGAAAACGACTACAATAAACGAGATACAAAAAAAACTTGGCGGTTGAGTCTTCGAACCACAGCAGAAACAACAGCATAGTAGCAGCCCAACAAAGTAGCCTAAATTGGGTCATGGCCCAACAACACCATTTAAACCATTCGGCCCAAGAGGAAAAGAAGTGAGTTCACAGCCCAAACAAAAAAAAATACAGCTCAACAACAATTTCGTGGATAAAATCTCTGACCACAACAAAAGTAAATGATCTGTTTCCTCCACCTTTTGTTAGCCGACACTCAAAAAAAGAAATAAACACAATCATCATCAATGAGTCATACACCAACTACCATTATAATAATTAGTAAGTGGGTATTACTTATGCCTTTCGGTTGAAAAGAAAAAGGGTACCAGCGTAAATAAAACGAATAAAAGAGGATAGGTTCGATCACTACAAAAAGAAGAAGAAGAGTTTCTAGTTTCAGGTTTCTAATCAAACACCACAACCCATACGTTCAATATCATCATAGTTGTTATCACATCATTTTCTTCATCGAGAAATCATAATCGTATTCTCATGTATTATCAATCTTCATTATAATCATCCTCATACATGCAGCAACAATCGGCTGTGGAAAAAAAATAAGTAAATAAATAAACGAATCGGGTAGTAGTAGAAATTTGGGTTTGATGGTTGTGGTTTGTGTTTGAGGGTTCAACGAAGAGAGAATAGTAAGAGAGAGATGGAGGCTTGTATTCACACGGTGGTTCATAGTAGTGGTGGGAGTGGCGGTTGTAGGGTGGTGGAGAGGTGACGGGATAGTTTTCAAAGTAAGGTTGGTTGTGGTGATCTAGCATGGTGATGGTGTCTTTGGTAGAATAATAGAATCATTTGTTGTAGTATTAGATTTTGAAGTCTCGATGTGTGTTTGTTCGAGAAGAAAGGGAAATAGATAGGAGACAGAAATAGTATCGTACAAGTGGTGTTCTATGGTGGTTTCAAGGGGTGGTGTGTTTGTGATGTTTGAAGAAACAGAAGCTAAGTAGATGATGAGGTGAGTAATGAATTTCTAACATATATTCACATATGTAAGTATTTGAATGTTTGATGTGGGTTGTCGACCAGATGTCACGAGGAATACAGAAGAAAAAGAAAAAAAATAAAGTGGATAGTGATTTATGACAACTCATTTTTTTAATTATCTGTTTTTGATTTACAATTTGCAGTACTTGTGTGATTTATGCTATCACAAAATCAATTAAGGTTGTAATTGAAAGTATTTCATATGCCCGAGAGACATATTAAATTAATGTGGCTAACATGTTATGATCCAAGTCGGGTGATACCCAATAACAAGCTTACCAACACCTTATATGTATTTAATCTTAACGATTGGGTCGTTAAATAAATACACGACACTTGAACTTTAGAAAATCGGTTTTCTAAAATATCATCACTTGAGATAAATTATTTGGATAATTTATATTTAATTATTTATAGGTTTAAATAATTATGTTGTGTTATATTTTATAAAATGGTTTATAAAATTATTGCAAGTAACAAATAAATATACAAGTTTTATAAAAGTTTATACAAGTTTTATAAAAATTGCATCTTGTATAAAATAATGGGTTAGTGTGGGCAGATTTTGGAGCCCCAAGAAATGCCCTCACATGCTTATTCCTTTGGTATTTTTGAGGCTTCAACTTTCAAGGACATGATATGAAGTATACCAAGGCATTTGACCAAGACTTGCATGCAACACACATAGAACAAGCTTGAAAAATTCTGCTCCTTTTCTCTCTATTCTGGCCGAATCTTTTGGCTGTTAGGAGAGGGTTTTTCAAGTCAATTTTCAAGTTAAAATTAAGTGTCAATAAATCCTAACCATAGCATTAGGTGTTGGGTAAAAGTTTGGGGTATTATCTCTTGAGGTTTCATAGTTTTGAGACTCCATTCATCACCATCTTTTGCAAGTTGCTGTCCAGATTTTTGGGTTCAAAGAAAGTGGGTTTCTAGCTAGGTTTCAAGGTGATAAAGGTTTAACCAACTCAAGGGTGGTTTGGTGTATTGTTCTATCATCTTCATCATCATCTTAAGCCTTCAAAATAGCCCTCAAACTTGGTTTTGAGGAGGTATTGGATCACTTCTTTTCTTGTTAATTGTAAGCATATATTTTCACAACTTGATCCTTGATGGGATTTGGCTTTAATTGGTTTAAAGATGACAAGTAAAATTGATAATTACACGCTTCCGTTTATAATGATTCTTAAAAGGTTTTAAGATATATGAACTTGTTAAATCCCAACAATGGTATCAGAGCCGAAGTTGTTGAAATATGCTTCGAATTGTTGTTTAAAACACACTATATTTGCAATCTACTAACATGCATGAATGTAGATTGCAAAAACAAATGGGTTTGGGTGGTTATTAGGAAATGGCCGAATTCAAGAGGGCTTCAAAAGTGGGTTTTGGACTCTCTAATTTGGTCATACTTGGTTGCATGTTGAAGTTCACAATCTATGCCTTAACCTTGTGTTTGGTTGAATGTTTGACTGAATTGTATGATTCATATGGTTTGTAATATTATTCATTCATATGGCTTGTAATATTATTCATTTGGCATGTAATAATTCATTCATAAGGCTATGTAATTTATTTTATATTTGGTATGTAAAATAGATTAGGTTGTATTTTCATTTTCTAGATAAAATGTATTAGGATACATATTTTGTAAAAATGAAGATACAAGATGATGAAGACTTGAAGAACACAAGGAGCATATGGATGCAAGGTTAAGTGGGAGATTGTAATCTCCTACTTTGTATTATTACCCCTTAACCCGGTGACATTTGTTTTCGGCTAAACAAATGTCCACCAAAATGGCTAGATTGTGAACATACTTATTTTGCATGTGTGGTTGTTTGTATGTTTATGGATTGTATGTTTAATTGCAACAAATTTATCACACAAGTTAACAACAAACAAAACGACAATTTAATTGGTTAAATTAGACGCATTAACGACATGCAAACGGCAATTTAAATGGTTAAATTGAAAAGGCAACTAAAGACCTTAATAAATGGTTATTAAGAACAAGAAAAGGATAACAAATATAAATTGGTTTATATTAAGTAATTGGCTCAATTACAGGATATGAAATTGGTTTTTCATAAGTACCATACACTAAATGCATGTTGGTGTATGGCATAAAAGTTTTCTCAAACTAGAATTAATGAAAACTTAAATCCCTTTTACAAACAAGGTAAACAAGTTTAACGCCATCCTATTGTGTGACACTTAAAAGTATTAGGGAACTCATGATGGGATAAAGGTCACCTAACCGTTATGAGCAAACTAATATGATTAAGGTAAATTTCACATGCTTGTGGGATAAAGGTCACCTAACCACTTGTATGTTAAATTTACAAGTCTATACAAGTAGGACGACTTGATTTGGGAATCATGAACTTAGGGTCACCGAAGCATGAGGAACAAATAGGCGTTGATGGGATAAATATGCCATGCAAAAGGGTTGCATGATCCCATACTCTAGAAGTTGCAAATGGATTGCAATTGTCATTTATTGACTACCTAGCTAAATCAAATTGCGGGATAAAGGTCACCTAACCGAAATTTAGTTTACCGTTGGATTCTAGAATTTAATAATTCAGTTGGATTTAAAGGGTATTGAATGTTAAATTAAATTAATACTTAAATGAACTTTGTTAAATTTTGTAGATGGCCGCTAATAACAACAACAACAACATGCATAACGCACCACTTAACATGAACAACCTATCGTTACGGTCTCTCCTCGAGAAAGACAAACTCAATCATACCAACTTTATGGATTGGTTCCGCAATCTTCGGATTGTCCTCAAACAAGAGGATAAAGCGTATGTACTTGAGGACCCCATTCCCGATCAACCGGATGAGAATGATGTGGAAGCAATGCAAGGTGTTAAAACTTGGTTAAGTAAATGCTTCTCCATTAAGGATCTTGGAGAAGCACAATACGTTTTGGGGATTGGGATCTACAGGGATAGATCCAAGAAACTGATAGGTTTAAATCAAAGTGCATACATTGAAAAAATCTTGAAAAGGTTCAAGATGGAGAACTCTAAGAAAGGTTTGGTACCTGTTCAAAAGGGAACACTTCTCAGTTCATCTCAGTGCCCCACCACAAAAGATGAACAGGAGAGAATGAAGAAAGTCCCATATGCTTCTGCCATTGGGTCAATCATGTATGCAATGATATGCACTAGACCGGATGTGTCATGCGCTCTTAGCCTGACAAGTAGATACCAGAATAACCCAGGAAACAGTCATTGGATTGCTGTTAAAAGTATATTGAAATACCTTAGGAGGACTAAGGATATGTTTCTGATATATGGGTCTGGTGAGGAGGAACTCGCTGTAAAAGGTTACGTGGACGCGAGTTTCCAAACTGATCGTGATGATTCTCGATCACAATCCGGTTATGTCTTCACATTAAATGGAGGTGCGGTCTCTTGGAAGAGTTCAAAACAGGATGTTGTTGCTCTATCCACTACAGAGTCGGAGTACATCGCCGCATCATTGGCAGCTCAGGAAGCTGCATGGATGAAGAAATTCATCGACGACTTAGGAGTAGTCCCTTCCATTCAGGACCCTCTTGAGATCTTTTGTGACAACGAGGGTGCGATTGCTCAAATCAAGGAACCTCGTGCTCATCAAAAGACCCGTCACATTGAGCGGAGATTCAACTACATAAGGGATGAAGTTGAAAAGGGAAAGATATGTATTCGCAAAGTTCACACAGATCTTAATATAGCGGATCCTCTCACGAAGCTCTTACATGGATCAAAACATGATGGACATGTTTGTGCATTAGGGCTTCGATATTCTAGTGATTGGTAATGATCTGTTTTAAGTATTGTAACGGAACGAAGTAGTTCAAACTCATTTATACAATTATGGCATTAATTTATCTTGAGTTATGTTCCTATTTTGCATATTTTATCCATGAATAAGTAATTATTCTAAAATTCTGTAGTCGATCACATTCGTGGGAACAAGTGTGAGGTTTAGACTATTATGAACTTGGATTGGTATACATTCACGGGATGAATGTGGGGCAAGGTTGCTACCAAGGTTCATAGATATTTGTGGGATACAAATATTGGAAGACCCGCTCTCAAGATTTACTGTATGGAGCCTTTGTGGTTGATCACATGTAATCTTGAGTAAAGGCGAATATCATCGTATCCTCTGACCTGAGATACATATTGGGTCCTGATATTCACCGAGTATTATGTCTTGATTCTTTCCTTCGCTATTCTGAAATATGGTAGTACATAAGGAAGAGCTCAGGTATAATACAAAGTGTGTATCTAGGACGTATGTAGTCAAGATGGAATTTGTCCCTCTTATTCGTTGAGAGTCAGATGTCTAAGGCCTGATAAAGTTAAATCTATAAGAGAGTGGTCACTCTGTATCTCTTGGATTTGACATGACATCTAGGACGAAAGGATAAAATGAAAGATTCACCTAATCATATTCGAGATGGGAACTCGAAAAGGATGATGTTATTGAATGGCACAAAGTCATAACATATTGGGGGTGATGGACGGTCGTTAGGTGGTATCCATCACTTGCATTAATTTCTTACGTTTCTCGTGCAAGTGGGAGATTGAAAGTATTTCGTATGCCCGAGAGACATATTAAATTAATGTGGCTAACATGTTATGATCCAAGTCAGGTCATACCCAATAACAAGATTACCAACACCTTATATGTATTTAATCTTAACGATTGGGTCATTAAATAAATACGCGACACTTGAACTTTAGAAAATCGGTTTTCTAAAATATCATCACTTGAGATAAATTATTTGGATAATTTATATTTAATTATTTATAGGTTTAAATAATTATGTTGTGTTATATTTTATAAAATGGTTTATAAAATTATTGCAAGTAACAAATAAATATACAAGTTTTATAAAAGTTTATACAAGTTTTATAAAAATTGCATCTTGTATAAAATAATGGGTTAGTGTGGGCAGATTTTGGAGCCCCAAGAAATGCCCTCACATGCTTATTCCTTTGGTATTTTTGAGGCTTCAACTTTCAAGGACATGATATGAAGTATACCAAGGCATTTGACCAAGACTTGCATGCAACACACATAGAACAAGCTTGAAAAATTCTGCTCCTTTTCTCTCTATTCTGGCCGAATCTTTTGGCTGTTAGGAGAGGGTTTTTCAAGTCAATTTTCAAGTTAAAATTAAGTGTCAATAAATCCTAACCATAGCATTAGGTGTTGGGTAAAAGTTTGGGGTATTATCTCTTGAGGTTTCATAGTTTTGAGACTCCATTCATCACCATCTTTTGCAAGTTGCTGTCCAGATTTTTGGGTTCAAAGAAAGTGGGTTTCTAGCTAGGTTTCAAGGTGATAAAGGTTTAACCAACTCAAGGGTGGTTTGGTGTATTGTTCTATCATCTTCATCATCATCTTAAGCCTTCAAAACAGCCCTCAAACTTGGTTTTGAGGAGGTATTGAATCACTTCTTTTCTTGTTAATTGTAAGCATATATTTTCACAACTTGATCCTTGATGGGATTTGGCTTTAATTGGTTTAAAGATGACAAGTAAAATTGATAATTACACGCTTCCGTTTATAATGATTCTTAAAAGGTTTTAAGATATATGAACTTGTTAAATCCCAACAGTAATGTAGTGAAGGTTGTAATGTAGTGATAATTTATCGACAGGGAATAATTCGTGAGCAGGGAAAAGGAAGAAGCTTCCAAACAGATAGAGATATCAATAATGTGTAATATTCTGTTTACATATATCTGTATTTGTATATATCTGTATCAGTATAGTCACCCATATTTATGTATCCATATATATATATCAATCTGTTTATATACATATGTTATATTAAATTTGGTATTATTAATTAATGATATAAATTTATTAACAATTCTATGAATGTTATTATTATTATTTTTTTAATAATAATAAGAATACTAACAACAACAATAATAATATTAATGATAATAAAAATAATAATAATAGATATATAATATTAAATCTATTAATAGTAATTTAAAAAAAATGATACTAATAATATTAACACAGATAACCCTAGCAATATTGATACAACAGATTATACTTATCAAATCTCATATATTATATATTAGATGAATAATATTAATACTACTGATATTAATATTAATAATAAATGAATTAATAATATTATTAATATAATAACTATATTTAGCTTGTAGTTTAATACCTAAATTTTAAATAATTGGATAATATACATATAGTATTTATATCTTTTATATATACTTACATAATTATTTATACACATTTGTTCGTGAATCATTGAAAATAGTCAAAGGTCAGATGATCTCATAAAATAGTTCAAGCATTTTAGGACTCAACATTATAGACTTTGTTTATCGTGTCGGAATCATATAAAGATAAAGTTTAAATTTGTTCAAAAATTTCCGGGTCGTCACAGTACCTACCCGTTAAAGAAATTTCGTCCCGAAATTTGAGTGAGTTGGTCATGGCTAACAATAAAAATGTTTTCATGACGAATATGAGTTGATAAATTGAGTTTTTTTTTCATCATTGAGTAATATGGATAAAAATAATTCGATTATTCGAAGAGTACGAATGAAGCTATCACCAAAGAGTGAAATAAGAAAGTAAAAATTCATCTTAAATTTTGACAGAGTCTGGGTTGAATTTTAGAAAATAAGGTGCGTCTTAGCTTTTGAGGTTATCTTGATTGAATTCCGGAATTCAAGGAATTTAAAAGAAAATCTTTGGAAATTTATAAGATCTGATTCTTCGGCGAATAAGGAAATTAAGATCTCTGTAATTAAATACGATGATTTGCCTCGATTACTCTGTCTGATATTTCCATTATAAATTAAATATTTTCCGTTCCATTATTCTTACCATTCCTATACTTTCTTTCTTAGTTCATGCATCCAAAAGATTTTGAAAATGCTTAATCCAGTTCTAATCCTTGATATTTTTCTAATTATCATTTCTGTCATCCTTCTTTTCAATCTTCCACCAGAAGAATCTGTTTACTTCTACTATTACCTCGGGATGATACTATTCTTAATTCTACCGTGTCTTTATATTGATATTCATATTAATATCCATGGTTTGTAATCTCCGTGTTGTTATTGGGCTTTATATTTTCTCTTATATTTCGGTGTCCCTGCCTCTGTCTCCTATAATCATTGTCATCCACAGTTAATGCTCTCTCTTATTTGCTGCGATTTATACCCCCTTTCTATTTCGGAGCTTCATACTTTTGTTTTCTTTTCGCAAGTATGGGTCCAGAATTTGTAGGTATGGAGTTCCGAATGAACTTAATGTTCTAAGCAAGAAAGAACATAATAGCACGATTTGATTTGTCAAATTACCAGAATCACTGAGAATAGAACTATCAAGAATATATTTTCTTGATATGTTCAGAAGTTAATTTGAATGAAAGAGTTATGTCACATGGCACGTGATGACGATATGATCTGTGAATCATCACGTTCCATTAGAAACTCAGCATGACTTACTGTAATATAATCACGTTGATCAAGTGTCATTATATTATACTAATTCATGCATCAATTTCTTTACATTTCTCCAAAATTTATTCATAAATTAAATTCAGATTTTACAGAAGTTTCCAATATAATGAAACACAGGAAGCACGAAGAGGTATATAATTTCGGACGAGAACATTTATCAAAATATCCTCAGAAATATCGAAGATATTGATGATGATATTTTGGAAATTTCTAAGTTCGATGGTTGATGGAGAAATATTTTCCGCAAGATTTTAACATGACTTCGGAGCAAGATATTCTCTAATGATTTCAACGGATCCAGAATTACCTGGATTCTTTGAATATAGGGTATGGTTCTTGTATTTGTCCTTGGTCCCCTTCATGGTTAGCTCAATCCATTTTTTAGTTCCAACTTTTCTGAACTTTTCCAACATACTATTCTTTATTATTAAACTTCCGATGATTAAGGTCGTTTACGGTTGTCTATAGTTTCTGCTGCTTCATTCAGCTTTTTCAACATTCAGAGTATTGTTTTGTAGACTGAGCGCTTTTCAGAATTTCAGAATGAAAGATCATAATTCTAAGAGATAAATGTTATACATATAACTGTCGACGTAGATATGCTGTGAGTTTTCAAAATACTGGTTGCCGATTCTCGATAGTTGATATGGCTAATATTGTTACAGGGTATAGATGAATACACGATGGGGTTTCAATGAATATAATGATTTTTTAGAAAATCCAAATTCATTGAAGTTGCTGGTAAGTTTACTGCTAATGTGGTGGAATATAAACGGTTCTCCGGTAACGATGACGAAAGGCAGACTTATATATCAAAGTTATAATAAGTTTAATCCGAATGAAAATCAAAGTTGATTTGCTGAAACTGTGACAAAATTGGCTAATTTAGAAAGGAATTGTAAAGTTATTTTCGGTAATAGTAACGCCAAAGGAGCTAGCATATCGTTTACTCAGGTTCCGAAAGTTTTTCAGGTGCATAACTATATGTATCGATCATTTCTTCTGTAGATGAAGTGCGGTTGATTTATCCTCTCGATTGAGGTGTTTTCAAGAATCATGAAAGATTTGAACGCATGATGTTATGCGAGGTGTATATGAAATAGCTTATATTTTACTAGGAAATACTATTAAATACGATACAATTTTACACAAGATATTTATTTATTTATAGAATGGATATACTTAAACCTTGCTACAACACTTATAGACAGTGTACCTAATCGTACAGTGGTGTAGTTTTTAGTAAGTCCGGTTCGTTCCATAGGGAAATCTTTAAACAAAGCTTAACGCTATATTAGTTTTAATTTATAAAAATACAAATATATATATAAGTAATATTATTATTATAAAAAGGGGTTTTTACTATTTAATGACCGGTTTGTCGATTTTAAAACTTTAGTCGCATTTAAAACCTAATGTAAAATATTAAATAAATAAAAGACTTAATTTAAAGCATAAAGTAAATAACGATAATGAAATTGCGATAAATAAAAGTGCGATAAAATAAACTTGCGATAATTAAAAAGTACGATAATTAAAAGTGCAATTAAATATAATGACAATAAATAAAAGTGCAATAATTAAAATTGCAATTAAATATGAAAATAAAGGAATTATGCTTATTTAAACTTCCGTAATCATGATGTTTGACGTGTTGATTTTAGTTTTATGATCATGGGTTAATTGTCCTTTGTCCTGGATTATTTAATATGTCCATCTGGTTTTTGTCCATAACAGTCCATCGGTCATAAATTTAAAGTGCAAGTGTCCTCGTCAAATTATCCTTATACTCGAAGTCAAATATTCCAACTAATTGGGGACTTAAACTGTAACAAGATTTTAATACTTTGTTTAATAATTACACCAGGTTATCGACTGCGTGTAACCCAAGGTTTTAATACTTTGTTATCAATTATGCCCAGTGTCCTTGTACATAATTTCACCCCTGTTTTAATAATTTCATAGACTATTAATCCATTCCTGTGTCCGGTTAAATGAACGATTATTCGTACATATAAATATCCCGCCCATCGTGTCCGATCGAGTGTATGTGGTTATTTATAGGGACGTCCAATTGTAAATCTTTATATTAAAATTAACAAACTATCATTTAATTAAACAAATATAAAGCCCATTAATAGCCCATAGTCTAATTTCCACAAGTGTCGTTCTTTTGTCCAAACCCCAATTATGGTACAAAGCCCAATTACCCAATTTTAGTATTTAGCCCAACATCATGATTACTTCGGCTTAAATAAGCATAATAATAATTTAGCTACGAGACATTAAATTAAAAAGGTTGAACATAACTTACAATGATTAAAAATAGCGTAGCGTTACACGGACAGAATTTCGACTTACACCCTTACAACATTCGCTAACATACCCTTATTATTGAAAATTAAAATTAAAATTAAAATTATAATATAAATATATATATATATATATATATATATATATATATATATATATATATATATATATATATATATATATATATATATATCGTATGTGAGATAGAGAGATGGATTTATTTTTGATGCACCAAACTGCGACTTTTATAGGCATGTTGGCTGGAAAAGGGGCTCATGCGATCGCATGGCCAGCTGGGGAGGCTCAAAAGTCTTTAAAAATGTGGGCTACTTATTTATTTATTATATAATATAATATATATAATTAAATTTAATTATATATATATATATTATATTATATTCTTGTACTCCGTTGACTTGTAATTTTTAGTCCGTTGCGTCGAGCGTTGAGAGTTGACTCTGGTCCCGGTTCCGGATTTTCGAACGCCCTTGCGTACAATTTAATATCTTGTACTTTGCATTTTGAATCTTGTACTCTTGTAATTCTGAGACGTTTCTTATCAATAATTGGAACCTCTTTGATTGTACTTTGTACTTTTGAGCTTTTTGGTCGTTTGCGTCTTCAATTCATCGAATCTGTCTTTTGTCTTCACCTTTTATTATTTAAACGAATATCACTTGTAAATAGAACAATTGCAACTAAAAGCTTGTCTTTCTTGAGGGATAATGCTATGAAATATATGTTCGTTTTTAGCATTATCAAATATTCCCACACTTGAGCGTTGCTTGTCCTCAAGCAATATAGTCTTGAAATATACTAGAATCACTTCTTTATTCTTCACACTTTATACATCAGTGATTTCTATACGGCGGTATAAACAATGGTAGTAACGATGTGGTTTACAGTCCCACATGACTATAAAATTTAGATCCATTAAGGAAATTGGATCTTTATGAAAACATTTGATCTTTTGAAAATTAAATCTAGCTTTTACCCTAGATAAGTTTTCCAGAATAACCTTTCACCGGTGTTTGCAAATTCTTTTTGTGGGTTTGGTGGGTTTCAGATTTGAAAATTTTATCTCAAAACTTGTGGTTTTGTGTCACCCACTTGCTAACCTTGTATTGGGAAAGCAACAAGTCCAGTATACTTGCTCCGTATATTACCTTTCGATAAACTACTGTCCGGTTGTAAAGGAAAGCGTTGAACAAGCAACTGTTAAGGCAATGTCCCCTGACATGCTTTTAATTATGGTCTATAACGTGTCGGACGCAATTACTATCCTTTGTAGGAGCAATAGTAAAGCTCACCCTTATAATTTTTCGGTCTGGCACAAGGTCCTGTCTTTGACCATGCTATGCAACCACCGTTCTTACAGTTGACACCCGATTTGGTTCAGGTGACCTAATGAATTCCAGGTGAATTCCTAGGATTTTACGCTCAATGGTAATGAACGCATTGAAAAATGGGTTTTCAGAAAACAAATCGGTTTGAGATTTTGATCAAAATATTTTCTCGTTCAAGCTCGAGTTTAGATATCATTGAATTCCATGAGTTTGTAATTCTCAATCTTTAAGGTCAATCTCAAGGATTGAGTAATATCAGTCTTAAAAGCTGATTTTTTATCTTTAAGGAGATTATCCTTTCTGGGGATCTGATTCATTAGTCCTATCCAGCTAATTTGCACGGTGTCCTCCCCATTTTACAAGACAGATCCTCTCATGGTTAGGATAACTCTGACCACTTGGCGACCCTGTTTGATGCTGAGGTCCGTGGATTTCCTGCTGATTTTAGTGATGACTTTTCTAGATTTTTCGTCAACCTACAGCTGGTCTGGACGACAACTTCATGATCTAAATCAAGAAGCGCGTTTCTTTTTCGGAAGACTTTACTTCCTTTTAATGATGGAATTGATTCATTGTGTAGATCCATCTTTCTTACAGTAAATCGGGTAAAACTTTTTATTTTAGTCCAAAGCAAAAGTATCTTCAGTTATTTGTACAAAAATATGTGACATATGTTTAAAATAACTTGGTAAATTTTCCCACACTTGGCTTTTATTTTCTTTTATTTGCCTTTTTATTGTCCTCTATTCCATTTTAAATGAATTCTAACATTTTGGTTTGTTTCTCAATTTATGTCCTTTCCGAGGTAACAATAATTTCGGTGTTAACACCTAGTTTTATCGTTCATAAATATGTATAAACATGATTTTGAGTTCATTTAATTGAAAATTTTGAAAAATTTTACTAGAATTGGGTAGTCAGTATATAAGACTAGGGCTGTTCTTTATTATCAGAGAGCACTAGATTCTAATACAACTACTGCTTTACTAGTATTTTTAATGGTAACCAAGTGTTTAAATCAAATTTTTTTTTTAAAATCCGAAAGAATTTAACCCCTTCCCACACTTAAGATCTTGCAATGCCCTCATTTGCAAGAAATCAGTAACAATTTAAATTATTGAGGGAGATTAGCGTAGAAAACTGATTAAATTTTACCAAAGTTTTCAAACATATTGGCGTTTGTTTGCTGAATGATAAATGGTGCACATCATTTGTTCATTCCATCTTGTTGTTACATCACATTTGTTTTTCGTTTTGTCATCAAAAGTACTAGCTTTTGCTGAACTTAATGCCAGTCTTTGAAAATGCACTGTTTTACCCTGTTTTGTACAATTGACAATATACATACAATACAAATATAAACATGCATGACAATTTGAAATGGGACTTAAAATCTCACTTTCAAATCCTAAATGTGAAATATTAGTACACAATAATAATAAAAATGATAAAAATTACATAAATATATCCAATAACATAAGTTTAAACATGAATAATTAAAAAGATAAAAATATAAAAATCATAAAAATAACCAAATGGAACTAAATCAGTCTGGATAGGGGTTCCAGTTCATCTCGTCAGGTGGGTTCCATTGTTGGTTATAGGTGTTCTGATAGGCTTGGTTATAGTCATATCGGTTGAAGGGTGGTCGGATGTCGGGGCTGTGTGGCGGAAAATGAGCAGGTCGAGTAGGTACGTAGTTATTTGGTACCTGATATGATAGCTGGCTCATGATTTGGTGCTGATGAACTAACCATCTATCGTGTTGGCGTCGCCTATAATCCTTGTATACTCGCTCGGAGTTCCACTGCTCGTACATACTATGTCTGGCTGCGTTCGTCATTGATTCCTCATCTATACGAACGTGGACGTCAAGAATAGCATCTCGAATGACATCCATAATGTCTTCCGCTTCCTTCATTTCTTCGTCTGAACCCCTTTCTACCTGTGGATGATTACCTTCATAGGGCAATGCCTGGTTGCGTCTACTCTTCAATACCTTAGCACCCACATAAACCCGCAATCCTATGGTCTCATCCTGTTCTCTACAAAGCTGTAATGGACCCCCTTGGTTCCTATCAACACCTAAATACTCTCCAATGAGAGTAACAAAAATACCTCCTCCTATTATACTCACGTCCTGCATTCCTTCTACCATTTTAGATAAATAAAAACCAACACAGTAAGGGATATTAACAAAGCTTCTCGGGTCTTGAATACACTTTAGGTAAAATAAATCATGTAAGGTCATTTTCTCCTTATTGTGATCTCTCTGTGTAATCGAGTTAGCCAAAAATCTATGAATTACACGAAGCTCGGCTTTGTTAATGTGTAAGTAGGAGTGTTTTCCTCCCAGTGTAAAAACATTATAGTTTGACATACGCCTCCAAACGGCGTCAGCGTCAAAGTTCCTATCTACCCTTTCACCACGATAAATCAAACTCATACAATCAGGTAGTAGCAATTCACTAGGAGTGTAAATCTGTAATGCCCTGGCCATGTCCATCATGGACATTCTGTACATCCTACCGCCAAGGATAAATCTAAGAAAACTTCTATCATCTAACCTATCTACATCTACATTTAACGCAATAGTACTCATCAACTCAACACAACATTCCTTATATACAGGTCTACGAATGGTGAAAAGACGTATCTAATCTGTAAAAGAAGAACTGTCATACCTTTGAATCAAATGCTGTCTAACACGGTCAGCTAGATGGACCGTTTCCAAAGGATTCCAATCAATTACCCTCGGCACCTCTACGTCTTTTATTACTAATTTGAATTTATTACTTTGATATGATGGGTAATCTCTCCATCGTCTATCGAATCTCCAATTAGGATGCAATGTGTGTTCTGGAATTGTTGGGTATTCTACAGGTGGATGTGGCGGAAATACTGTGAATTCATTAGGTAACTGTAGCGGATCATAATAAGGTACGTGCGGATCAGGCTGATGTTGTGGTTCCTGTTGTGGTTGTTCTTCAGGTTCATATTGCATTTCTGGTTCTGGTTCTGGAGCTGGAGCAGGTTGTCTAGATGATGATGCTCCTGAACCTCCAGTATCGGCTTTCTGCAAAACACATTAAACACAAAATTTGTGCATCCAAATATACATTAGTGTTAGCAAAATAATAACTTAAAACAATCACAATAACATGTTAAATCAAAATTAAATTTATACACATTTTCACAATTTTTACAATTCTATACTTTTTCAAATAAGCACATATGAAAATGTAGACAAAGTTCATAAGCATTTAACTCAAATAACATGTCAAAATAGTCATTACTAACAATTAAACAAGTCTCAAATGGCAAATATATCAAATTAATCAAGTTCATGAATTTTCGCCTAAAAAGTCCACTTTAATCTTTAAAAATCATGTTTAGGATCAATGTTAGGATCATTTAACTACCTAAACATGTTACACTACTCAATTTAGCAATAATTCATGACAAAAATCGGCCATAACCTGTTTATATCAAAAAGCCCCAATTTAATCAAGAACACAAACCCTAGATTTCTAAAATTTTTGAAGTTTTTGGCTTCAAATCATGTTAAATAGCATCAATCTAGGTTATACATGCACAAAATACTATCAATTTAACACTAATTACACTAGAAATTAACAAAATTGCATTAGGTAAAATATTGGTAATTATCACAAAAACTAGGAATTTATAGAGTTTAGGGGTGTAATTTTTACCTTTTTGCTGAAGAATGAGAATCTAGGCATGATTAGAGCAAGAAATTTGATGAATTACGGTGGAAAAATGATGAAATTTGGTGAGATTTTGAGAGAGTTTCGTGTATGTGTGTGTGTTGTGGTGTGAGGCAGAACAGGCGACTGCCTTATGATCCTGGCCAAATTTCCAGCTCCATGCGATCGCATGGAGTTGGAGTGCAATACCCATGCGATCGCATGGGGCTCCGGCTACAGTATTTTTGGGTTTTTTTTTTTTTAATAAAACCTTACACTTTATAAAACATAAAATTAATAAAATTTTAAAAATTTGTTTCCTTTTAGGATGAGGGCATTTCGGATCGTTGTCCTAGTCCGTCCCTCAACAAAATTTTAAAATTTGTCACTTTTTAAACGCGGTTTTAAAAGCAAAGATTTTTGGGTTTGTTAAATGTTTTTGGCATACTTTAATTCAATAAGATTAAAAATAATGATGATAAAAGTTCTCGTCCCTCCCTCGGGTAAAGCAATTTCGGTTCAACGACCTAGTCTTCAACTCACGACGAATTTTAAAAATCATATTTTTAACTTAACGAAATAAAGTAAATTTTTGTTTTTAAATTCACACCAAAGTTAAATTTAAAATGCATAAAATTAAAAATTCATATTAAAAATTCACACCAAACTTAAATTATATTTTTGTTTTTATACATACAAACTTATATTAAAAATACTAATTTTTCAAATATTTACAATTTTAAATATATATTAATTTTAACAAGTTTACAATATTATTTTAATATTAATTATAAAAACAAAGTAAAAATAAAATTAAAAATATTTTTGGTCTTTTATCCCACTTTAATCAATCAAATATTATCAAAAATATACGCCCCTCTTTTCGGTAAAGTAATTTCGGTTCCATGACCTAATTTAACTCATGACGAATTTTTGAAATATTTTGGTTGATTGATTAAAGATATTTATACCTTAAGAATAAACGTTAAATTTCGCAGTGATGTAATAAATTTTTGAATGATAACAATAATTTCGGTCGCAAGACCTAATTTCATCGAATACCAATTTAATACTTTATAGCGAACAAATTAGCGTTTATTATCAAAAGGTTAAAAATAAAAATAAAAATAAAATTTGAAAACTGTACATACTTACCTGTGAAATATATTTCTTAGTGATATGCTCTAGCCCACTCATAAGATAGTCGGACTAATTGATTTTCCATGGCTACATAGGCGTAACCTCGAGAATTTATCGTTTTTTCTTCTAAACATATGAACGGTCCATCTCTGCATAAAGTAACAAATTCGGTGTTTGAATAGGTTTGATTATTTGAACATTTACCTTCGTGTGACCATTTTCCGCATTTGTGACATCTTTCAAGGTGTCGTGCTCTTCTTTTCGCTGCGAATTTTGATTTTCCTTTACCAAATTGTAACTTATTATCTTCGCATCGGGATTCTTTTCTTACTCCATCTAATTTACCTCTTATTAATGATACCAATTCACTTGGAAGTGTGTCATTATTACGTTTAGTGATCAAAGCGTGTAGCATTAGACCATGGTTTAATTCACAGGAAGTCTTCATTTCGAAAAACCTAAAAAAAATAAAAATTCAGAATGGGGGGAGAAGACTAGTTCTTTAGGGTCTGCTAGGGAAAGACCATTCGGGTTCCATTTTCGAGAACTACACGAAAACAGAAAATCTAACTCTAACAGAAATACATATTATCCTTTAAAGACTTGATTCTCCCCACACTTAGTTAGCTGTGGTGTCAAAAGTGTGATTAACTTCGTTGTCAACTTCCATCGGACTATCTATGTAATGTTTAACTCTGTGACCATTAACTTTAAATTCAATCTCATTTGAATTTATCAATTCTACTGTTCCGTATGGGAAAACTCTTTTGACTATGAATGGTCCAGACCATCTTGATTTAAATTTTTCAGGAAATAGCTTGAATTGTGAATTGAAAAGAAAAACTCTGTCTCCTTCTTTAAATTCTTTTGAACTTCTGATTCTTTTATCATGCCATTTCTTCGTTCTTTCTTTATAGATTAATGAATTTTCGTATGCTTCATGTCTTAATTCTTCTAGTTCGTTTAGTTGACTTAACCGTAGACGTCCTGCTTCATGTAAATCAAGATTACATGTCTTCAAAGCCCAAAACGCTTTGTGTTCAATTTCTACTGGAAGATGACATGCTTTTCCGTAAACGAGTCTAAAAGGTGTGGTTCCAATTGGAGTTTTGTAGGCTGTTCTAAAAGCCCAGAGTGCATCCTCCAATTTAATGGACCATTCCTTCGGATTTGATCCTATGGTTTTCTCTAGAATACGTTTTAAAGCTCGGTTGGTATTTTCAACTTGTCCACTTGTTTGTGGATGATAAGCGGTGGAGATTTTATGAGTTACTCCATATCTTTTGAGAACTTTCTCAAGTTAATTGTTACAAAAATGAGTTCCCCGATCACTTATTAAAGCTTTCGGTGTTCCAAACCTTGCAAAAAGACGTTTTAAAAAGTTGACTACAACTCGTGCATCGTTAGTTGGGAGAGCTTGTGCTTCCGTCCATTTAGATACATAATCAATGGCTACAAGAATATATAGATTATTATGAGATTTTAGAAATGGACCCATAAAGTCAATACCCCAAATGTCAAATACTTCACATACTTGAATGACATTTTGTGGCATTTCATCACGTTGACTTATTTTTCCGGCCCTTTGACAAGCATCATAGGATTTGCAAAGAAGGTGTGCGTCTTTGTAAATTGTAGGCCAATAGAATCCAGCATCATAAACTTTTCTTGCTGTGAGTTGAGGCCCATAATGCCCTCCTGTTGGTCCTGTGTGATAATGGTTTAAAATTTTACTAGCTTCATCTCCGAATACACATCGGCGTATTATTCAATCTGGACAACTTTTAAACAAATGTGGATCTTCCCAGAAATAGTGTTTTATATCACTAAAGAATTTCTTTCGTTTTTGGTACGACAATCCTTTTTCAAGGAATCCACATACTAAGTAGTTTGCATAGTCTACAAACCATGGAATTTCATTATAATCTATCTTCAATAGATATTCATCAGGAAAGTTGTCTTGTATGGCCGATTCATTTAGAACTTCTAATTCAGGATTTTCAAGACAAGAAAGATGATCAGCGGCGAGATTTTCTGCTCCCTTTTTGTCTCGGATTTCAATATCGAACTCTTGTAAGAGTAAGATCCAACGGATTAATCTTGGTTTAGCATCTTGTTTCGAAAATAGGTATCTAAGAGCAGAATGGTCGGTATAGACCACCGTTTTAGCTAGAACGAGATATGAACGAAATTTGTCAAAGCAAAGACAATAGCAAGGAGTTCTTTTTCAGTAGTTGTGTAATTTGTTTGTTCTCCTTGTAACGTCTTACTAGCATAATATATAGGTTGAAATCGTTTTTCAATCCTTTTTCCTAAAACGGCTCCCATTGCAAAATCACTTGCATCGCAAATAAGTTCAAACGGTAGATTCCAATTTGGTGTTATCATGATCGGTGCATTAGTGAGTTTCTCTTTAAGAATATTAAAAGATTTGATACATTCATCTGAAAAGATGAATGGAGCATCCTTTTCTAGGAGTTTATTCATAGGAGTGGCAATTTTAAAAAATCTTTTATGAAACGTCGGTAAAAACCGGCATGCCCTAGAAAACTCCTAACTCCTCTAACATTGGTAGGATGTGGAAGTTTAGCAATTACATCTACTTTAGCTCTATCCACTTCAATTCCTTCCTTTGAAATTTTATGTCCCAGAACGATGCCTTCTTTAACCATGAAATGGCATTTCTCCCAATTAAGTACTAGATTTGATTGTTCACATCTAATAAGCATTTGTTCAAGATTAACTAGACATGTTTCAAAAGTATCCCCGAAGACTGAAAAGTCATCCATGAAAACTTCCATGCATTCTTCTATCATGTCGTGAAAAATCGCCATCATGTACCTTTGAAAGGTTGCAGGGGCGTTGCAAAGTCCAAATGGCATGCGTTTGTAAGCAAAAGTACCATAAGGGCACGTGAATGTGGTTTTCTATTGATCCTCGGGTGCTATTGGAATTTGAAAATATCCGGAAAAACCATCAAGGAAACAATAGTAACTATTTCCGGCTAATCTTTCCAACATTTGATCAATGAAAGGTAAGGGAAAGTGATCTTTTCTGGTGGCGTCATTTAATTTTCTATAATCAATACAAACACACCATCCTGTTACAGTCCTAGTAGGAATAAGCTCATTTTTCTCATTTGTGATGACAGTCATGCCACCCTTCTTAGGCACGCATTGAACTGGGCTTACCCATGGACTATCAGAAATTCGATAAATTAAACCTGCATCTAGCAGTTTAATAATTTCTTTCTTAACAACATCTTGCATATTAGGATTTAGTCTTCATTGGCGTTGAACATACGTTTTATGACCTTCTTCCATAAGGATTTTATGTGTGCAATACGAAGGACTTATTCCTTTTATATCAGGAATCTTCCCTGCAATAGCTGGTTTTTGAGCTTTCAGCACAGAAATGAGTTGAGATTTTTCATTTTCAGTAAGAGAAGACGATATTATTACAGGAAATTCAGATTCACCATGTAAATAAGCATATTCCAAATGGTTTGGAAGTGGCTTTAACTGTAATGTTGGTGGTTCTTCTATCGATGATTTATATCGATATCTGTCTTCTTCTTTTAGCATTTGAATTTCCTCTGTTGTTGGTTCATATCCATTAGCCATAAGTGTAGCTAACATTTCAGTTTCATCAATTGGTTCAGTACCTTCTCCTAAAGAACATTCTCCTGTTCCTTGTAATTCTGGAAATTCTTCTAACAATTCTGCATGTGATTCTATAGTTTGAATATAGTAACATGTATCATCTGCAGATTGCGGTTGTTGCATTGCTCTATCAACTGAAAAGGTAACACTCTCGTCCTCTATACTTAGGGTAAGTTTCTTACCGAACACGTCTATCATTGCTTTAGCCGTGTTTAAGAATGGTCTTCCTAATATGAGAGGAACTTGAGAATCTTCTTCCATATCCAGAATAACAAAATCTACTGGAAATACTAAAGTACCAACTTTAACTAGCATGTTCTCCATTATCCCTCTAGGATATTTTACTGATCAATCGGCTAGTTGTATGCTTATTCTTGTTGGTTTCAATTCTCCAAGGTCTAGTTTAGTGTATAGTGAATACGGCATTAAATTTATACTAGCACCTAAGTCTGCCAATGATTCTATTGAACTAAGACTACCCAGAAAACATGGAATTGTGAAACTTCCTGGATCAGATAATTTTTCTGGTATCTTATTCAATAGCACTGCTGAACAATTAGCATTTATAGTAACAGCCGAGAGTTCTTCCATTTTCTTTCTATTCGTGATCAGATCTTTCAGAAATTTAGCATATCTAGGCATTCCTGAAATCACATCAATGAAAGGAAGATTTACATTTATCTGTTTAAACATATCCAAGAATTTGGATTGCTCAGCTTCAAGTCTCTCTTTTTTCATTTTACTCGGGTAAGGAAGTGGTGGTTGGTATGGTTTAACATAAGGTTTAGCTTTAACTGTGTTATCTTCATTAACCTTTTCAACTACCGATTCTTTTTCCTTATCTTGTTCAGGTTGTGGTTCTTGTGGAGTAGGAATATCTTCATTAGAAATTACAGGTATTTCAGGTGGTTTAAGTTTAATACCACTTCTTGTGGTAATAGCTTTAGTTGTTTCATTCCGGGGGTTAGCATTTGTATCACTAGGTAGACTTCCCGGTTTTCTTTCAGCTATTAACCTTGCTAGGTTACTTACTTCTTGTTTCAGATTTTGAATAGAAGCTTGTTGATTTCTAAATGCTTGAGCATTTTGTTCATTCATTTGTTTCTGAGATGTGAAAAACTGTGTTTCAGATTCAACTAGCTTCGTCATCATATCTTCTAAATTCGGCTTTTTATCATCGGTTTGTGGTGGTTTGTTTTGAAAATTAGGTCTTTGCTGATTGTAAGTATTATTGGATACTTGTTGATTGTTAGGACCTTGTTGGTTGTTGTATGGAACATTGCGATTATAATTCTGGTTTTGATTGTAAATCGGTCTTGGCGGTTGATAATTATTCTGATAATTATTTCCAGGCCTTTGGTTTATGTATGAAACATTCTCTCTTTGTTCCATTGTTAGTTCAATACTGAGACAATCTTTTTTCAAATGTGGTCCTCCACACTGCTCACAACTAATTCATATTGAGTGTATATCCTTAGTCATCTTTTCCATTCGTCTCTCGACAGCATCTATCTTTACTGAAATGGAATCTAAGTCATGGCTAGAATCGGCTCTAGCTGCTTTAGATGATCTAATGATATCTTTTTCTTGGTGCCACTCATGTGAGTGGGAAGCAGTGTTATAAATAATTTTGTAAGCATCAGTTTCAGTTTTCTTCATAATGGAACCACCAGCTGCTATGTCTATGTCTTTCCTTGTAGTGATGTCGCATCCTTGGTAGAATATTTGTACAATTTGACAGGTGTCTAAACCATGTTGCGGACATCCTCTTAATAACTTTCCAAATCTTGTTCATGCCTCATATAGAGTTTCATTTGGTTTCTGTGTGAATGTAACAATTTCTCCTTGAAGTCTTACGGCTTTAGATGCCGGAAAGAATTATTTAAGAAATTTTTCAACTAAAACGTCCCATGTATCAATCGCCCCTTCAGGTAACGTTTCTAACCAATCTTTGGCTTCTCCCTTTAAAGTCCAGGGAAATAACATGAGATATATCTGTTCATCCTCAACTTCTCTTATTTTAAATAGAGTGCAGATCCTATTAAAGGTACGAAGATGTTCATTTTGATCTTCCTTAGGCACACCACTAAATTGGCATTGATTAGTCACCATGTGTAGGATTTGTCCTTTGATTTCATAATCTGGCGCATTAATGTCTGGATGAGTAATTGCGTGACCTTGGCCAGTGCGTTTAGCTCTCATTCGGTCTTCCATACTTAAAGGTTCCAGATTCTCCATGATTGAATTTGTTGAATCTGAATCACTAGAGGATTCTGATTTAATGGTTCGTTCCTCAACAATCTCTGTTTGAATGATTGGTGGTTCCGAAGGAAAAATTAATGGTTCAGGATCTATGAATCGTCCCTGAATATTCTCCGGATTCTCAATTGTGAGGTCGGGTTCAAAAAATGGATTATCGGAAATTTGAATTGGAGTACTTGGTCGACTGGATGACGTTTCTAAAGAAAAATCAACGGCGACAATATTTGCTAGATGTCTTGATCGAGTTACAGGTGGTGAACGTACAAAAGGTGGTGAACGTTTTGCTCGGTGCATTCACTGAATATCCTATTAGTTTTTAAAAAAGAAAGAAAAATTATATAAGTTATCAAATTAATAGACTTTTCTGATTTTGCCCACATTTCGAATAGCCAAAAGATGCAGCAGAGGGGCAGGATTCGTTTGGTCTCAATATAATTGAGTACTGTTTGGCTCCAATAACCCGGTCCACGTACAAATCCAACTATTACTACGAACCAGAAAATTTTGATGTCTATCAATTTAACCGCTTAAAATAATTTTTCTTAATTTAAAGAAATTTAGAGAAGAAGTAGAAAATTCTATGTCCTAAAAACTAGATTGGCGAGAAATAAGAAAGAAAAAGAGCGCGTCGGTATTAAAATTGGAGAAATAAGAAAGAAAAAGAGTGACTTATAGAACTTTAAAACACTCGACTAACCTAACCTTATTATTATCACTAACTTAAAATTAAAATTGCAAATTGAGATTACTAATTGGAGTGATAATTGATACATAGGTAAAAGGCATCGAAAAATAAAAATAAGAAAGTAGCGCGTCGAAACTTAAAAAGGAACTAAAAACTTAAAAATTAAAAGTTGTGTCTAAAAATATTAAAGCTTAAAAGAAATACTATATCCCAAATGGCAATAACTTAAAAAGGTACTAAAACTTAGAACGGCGTCGCAAAATTCTAGAGCACCTAAATCTTAGTCTAAAGAAAAAGCACTTAAGGGATTTTACGGCAAAGCCTAAAAATCTAGAAATAAAAATAACTATGGCAAAAACTATGGATTAAAACTAAATACGAGCGAAAAACACAAATATTACGCTAAAACAATTAAAAAGTACAAAATATAAAAATATACTAAAAGTTGTAAAAAGTACAATTTTTATAAAAATATTATTTTTATATTATTTATTTTATAAAACTATTAATTTTATGTGTTAATAAAAACTAAAACTAAAAATACAAATTAAATCTAAAAACTAAAATTAAACAATTAAAAATACTAACCCTAATTAGGGTTTTAAGTTAAATAATAATAATTATAATTATTATCCGTAATTAATGCAGTACGAGAATCAACTGTGGCGTGTCAGATGCCCTCATGCGATCGCATGAAAATATGCCTTCGAGCTCATGCGATCGCATGAACAAGGGTTTCGGGCCAGTTACTGGGCTGCTACAGCACTGGACTCGAGTGTTTTTTTATTTTTATTTTTTTTAATTTGTGTTTTATTTTTCTATTTTATATATTTATATAATATATTTATATAAATTAAATAAAACTTATATTTTTATAAAATAAAGATAAAGAAACTTTTATAGAACTTAAATATTTAACAAACTCTTAAAAATATTTATATTTTTATTTTTCTTTTTATATTTTAGAATATTTAAAACGTATTTTTACAAAAGCGTATTTTTTTTTATAAAAGTAAACTAAAAAATAAAAATTCTTTTTTTATATATATTAGCGTTGCGCTTCCGGCTTTTAAGCTAGATTTGTTCCCCGGCAGCGGCGCCAAAAATACTTGATGTTATGCGAGGTGTAGATGAAATAGCTTATATTTTACTAGGAAATACTATTAAATACGATACAATTTTACACAAGATATTTATTTATTTATAGAATTGATATACTTAAACCTTGCTACAACACTTATAGGCAGTGTACCTAATCGTACAGTAGTATAGTTTTTAGTAAGTCCGGTTCGTTCCACAGGGAAATCTTTAAACAAAGCTTAACGCTATATTAATTTTAATTTATAAAAATACAAATATATATATAAGTAATATTATTATTATAAAAAGGGGTTTTTACCGTTTAATGACCGGTTTGTTGATTTTAAAACTTTAGTCGCAGTTAAAACCTAATGTAAAATATTAATTAAATAAAAGACTTAATTTAAAGCGTAAAGTAAATAACGATAATGAAATTGCGATAAATAAAAGTGCGATAAAATAAACTTGCGATAATTAAAAAGTATGATAATTAAAAGTGCAATTAAATATAATGACAATAAATAAAAGTGTGATAATTAAAATTGAAATTAAATATGAAAATAAAGGAATTATCCTTATTTAAACTTCCGTAATCATGATGTTTGACGTGTTGATTTTAGTTTTATGCCCATGGGTTAATTGTCCTTTGTCCTGGATTATTTAATATGTCCATCTGGTTTTTGTCCATAACAGTCCATCGGTCATAAATTTAAAGTGCGAGTGTCCTCGTCAAATTATCCTTATACCCGAAGTCAAATATTCCAACTAATTGGGGACTTAAACTGTAACAAGATTTTAATACTTTGTTTAATAATTACACCAGGTTATCGACTGCGTGTAACCCAAGGTTTTAATACTTTGTTATCAATTATGCCAAGTGTCCTTGTACATAATTTCACCCCTGTTTTAATAATTTCATAGACTATTAATCCATTCCCGTGTCCGGTTAAATGAACGATTATTCGTACATATAAATATCCCGCCCATCGTGTCCGATCGAGTGTATGTGGTTATTTATAGGGACGTCTAATTGTAAATCTTTATATTAAAATTAACAAACTATCATTTAATTAAACAAATATATAGCCCATTAATAGCCCATAGTCTAATTTCCACAAGTGTCGTTCTTTTATCCAAACCTCAATTATGGTACAAAGCCCAATTACCCAATTTTAGTATTTAGCCCAACATCATGATTACTTCGGCTTAAATAAGCATAATAATAATTTAGCTACGAGACATTAAATTAAAAAGGTTGAACATAACTTACAATGATTAAAAATAGCGTAGCGTTACACGGACAGAATTTCGACTTACACCCTTACAACATTCGCTAACATACCCTTATTATTGGAAATTAAAATTAAAATTAAAATTATAATATATATATATATATATATATATATATATATATATATATATATATATCGTATGTGAGATAGAGAGATGGATTTATTTTTGATGCACCAAACTGCGACTTTTATAGGCATGTGGGCTGGAAAAGGGGCTCATGCGATCGCATGGCCAGCTGGGGAGGCTCAAAAGTCTTTAAAAACGTGGGCTGCTTATTTATTTATTATATAATATAATATATATATATATATAATTAAATTTAATTATATATATATTATATTATATTCTTGTACTCCGTTGACTTGTAATTTTTAGTCCGTTGCGTCGAGCGTTGAGAGTTGACTTTGGTCCCGATTCCGGATTTTCGAACGTCCTTGCGTACAATTTAATATCTTGTACTTTGCGTTTTGAATCTTGTACTCTTGTAATTCTGAGACGTTTCTTATCAATAATTGGAACCTCTTTGATTGTACTTTGTACTTTTGAGCTTTTTGGTCATTTGCGTCTTCAATTCGTCGAATCTGTCTTTTGTCTTCACCTTTTATTATTTAAACGAATATCACTTGTAAATAGAACAATTGCAACTAAAATCTTGTCTTTCTTGAGGGATAATGCTATGAAATATATGTTCGTTTTTAGCATTATCAACGCAGATTGTAATCGTCAAGATACAAATGAAGCTTAGGATGAAATCAAGTGGCAAACTTGAAGAAATATTTAGTTTCATATGTTATAATCAATATTTTAATTCATTTTAATTGTCCAATAATATTAGACCACAGTCGATAGTCCACAGTTAGCAATTCAATAATTCATATATAGTTTAATATATAATATTCGAATTAATTAATACGTAACGTGACCCGTATTCATCTCAGACTCGATCACAACTCAAAGTATATATATTATTATAGAATCAACCTCAACCTTGTATAGAGAACTCGGTCATTACTGCATATAGAGTGTCTATGGTTATTCCAAATAATATATATATATGCGTCGATATGATATGTCAAAACCTTGTATACGTGTCCCGATATTTAAAGTGCATAAAATAAATACAGAAATTAAATGACGATAAATAAAATTGCGAGAATGTAAATTGCGAGAATGTAAATTGCGAGAATGTAAATTGCGATAATTAAATTGCGATAAATAAAATGTAACCAGTTAGCTAGGAAGAGTTAGCTAGGAACAGTTAGCGTGGATTCTTAACAAAATTCTTCTCATAGTTAAATTGTTTGTTTCTAACAGATTTTATTTGTCCAATGTTTTCTTCATTATGCCACTTGTTGGATTCTGATAGGTCAAAATCCAAATATGAAATTGAATGAAAATGGTTATTCTGCGGTGAACGGATACGTATATTGGTGGTTGTAAATAGGATAGTAAATGACTGTTAGATCAGATTCGAAGAATATACAGTGTAACATATTAATGTGACATCTAAATATTTCTCGGGTATTACCTACCCGTTAAAATATTTTCACCATTAACAGTTTGTACAAAAGAATTTTTAATTACAATCCGTATGAAAACATATATACATATATATTTTCTTCAGATGTAATCATGGATTTAATGAGTTAATATAATATTAATCTCATCTGATTTTTGGTTGGAACCGGAATGAATAATCTCTAAAACTTTAGAGATTACATAATCGCCATGTCAAACGAGGATAATTAATGTAGAACGATACGTAGAACGATGATTATACTTGAGGTATATATGGTGATATTGAGGCATGGATTGTTGATGGTACTGGTGCTATTATTGATGGTACTATTGGTGCCGGTGATGTTGCTGAAGCTGGTAAATTTTACACCATATTCTCCAAATTTATTTCTCGAGTGCGAAGCTCGTTGACTTCTTCGATTACTCCGGAATGATTGTCGGTAAGAACGAGCGAATGAATAAGGTTTAGAATCTGAGATAGTATGTCCCGAATGGGTTTGCCGGTAAGTGCTTCAGGTTCTTTATCAAGAGTGCAGGTTGGTGGGTGGAAAGGATCGCCTTCTTCTCGTCTCCATCGGTTAAGTCGACTACGAACCCATCAGATGAATTGAAGATGACTAGTTGGTTGATTCATTCTGGTGACGCTGGTTCCGGAGCTTAGGTGAACATCCATGTCGGAATAGCTTTCGAAATAACTATCAGAATAACTATCGGAATCTGAGGGACTCGAACTGATTGAGGGATTCATCTCGTACGATCAGATGAAGGATTTTCGATAAGAAATAGATTATCAGACGTAGATTAGTACCCTGCAATACATAATTTAGATATGCATATATAATACTAAAATCCCATAAGTTACAGAGGAATCTACGGAAGTTGTCAGGCAAAGTCTACAGTAACAGATATGCTAAGTTATGAATTAGCAAATACGCTAAGATACGAATTTTGTCTATACACTATTCATGCAATCATTGCAGTAAGATGTGTCTAGACTAAGAATTATAAGCAAGTAATTTCCTAAGGATGATAAGCAGATGATTTCCGACTAGAAATGATAAGCAAAACTTTTGACATGCAGACACGGTCGAAGTCCAGACTCACTAATGCATCCTAACGACTTATCAGTTATACACACTAATGCAGACCTGGTTCGCTAAGACCATCGCTCTGATACCAACTGTAGAGACCCGTCCTAATCCATCCGGACGAAGTCCATATCGATTATAAATGATTCACAACAGTTGATTACATCGCGAGGTAATTGACCTCTATATGATACATTTTATAAACATTGCATTCGTTGAAGACAATCTTTCATTACATCGAAGGTTGACAGCATGCATGCCATTTTATAATATATCCACTATAATTGACTTAATAATAATCTTGATGAACTCAACGACTCGAATGCAATGTTTTTTGAAAGATGCCATAAATGACTCCAAGTAATATTTCTAGAATGAGCAAATGCACATCGGAAGACTCCTTTCATACCTGAGAATAAACATGCTTTAAAGTGTCAACCAAAAAGGTTGGTGAGTTCATTAGTTTATCATAAAGAATCATTTCATAATTTTAATAGACCACAAGATTTCATATTTCCAATTCTCATAAACATACGTCCCATGCATAGAGACAAAAATCATTCATATGGATTGAACACCTGGTAACTGACATTCACAATTTGCATATAAGAATATCCCCATCATTCCGGGATCCTCCTTCGGACATGATATAAATTTCGAAGTACTAAAGCATCCGGTACTTTGAATGGGGCTTGTTAGGCCCAATAGATCTATCTTTAGGATTCGCGTCAATTAGGGTGTCTGTTCCCTAATTCTTAGATTACCAGACTAAAAAGGGGCATATTCGGTTTAATAATCCAGCCATAGAATGTAGTTTCATTTACTCGTGTCTATTTCGTAAAACAGTTATAAAAGCAGCGCATGTATTCTCAGCCCAAAAATATAAAGAGTAAAAAAGGCAAATGAAACTCACGCATATAATTATTGTAAAACAGTTAATAAAACATTTGCATGTATTCTCAGCCCCAAAAATGTAAAGAGAAAAAGGGGAGCAAATGAAACTCACCTAATGTATTTTGTAGTAAAAATACATATGGCTATATTGAAACAATGCAGGGTTGGCCTCGGATTCACGAACCTATATCATTTGTATGTTTATTAATACATATAATTGTAAGTGAATAAATTTATATATATAATAATTTATTAATTGTATTATTTTTATAATAATGATATATATATATATATATATATATATATATATATATATATATATATATATATATATATATATATATATATATATATATATATATATATATATATATATATATATATATATATATATATATATATATGACTCAAATATTCTTTGTATATGAAAATATTGATTTTATTATGTTATGTGTCTTAATATATTTTTATATATATATATCAGTTGTTTGGAAAGGTAGTTATTATAATAACACTAATTATTCTAATAACCATATCCTAATTTTAATTAAAATAATGATGATTTTATTAATTATTTTAATGCTAATAAGAATAATGGTAATACTAATAATAATAATAGTAATAATAGTAGTAATAAAAATATTAATTTTTAATATGATAAATTTTAATGATCGAATTAATAGTAATACTAAAAATAATTAGATTAGTAATGATACTGATTTTACTAGTTTTGATAATGATGCTAATAATAATAACTATAATATATTATACCATAATACTTCCATCTTATAAGCTTAATACTAATATCATTATAACATTTACAAAGTTCGCATCTTATTATTATTCTTATTAGTTAATATAAATCTTAACATCATCAAAATTACCTTCATCTTTTTATAATCTCAATCTTAATCTTAATCAATATAATAGTAAAACTAAATAATAATATGTATACTTGAAATTCAAATTCATAATAATAATAATAATAACATCATATTAACCAAATAATAATAATCATAGGAATAATAATATAGGAATAATAATAAAAGTGCTACCTCAAGAATAGGCTTTTAAAAAAAATATAACGCCATTGCCCGGGCTCGAACTCGCGACCTCTCGTTCAATGACCACACCCCCAAACCAACCACTCTGTCTATTACTTTCTAAATTAATTCGCCACTTTAATCTATTTAACCCATTTACTTTGTTTTTCTTCTTCTTCTTCTTCACCCCTAAAACAATTCTACCAGAGTATAACGAGTTTTATCTTCTATTATCATTCAATCAGTATCATCATCATCCTCGCATATAAAATCACATCACCATATAGTTATCATAACTGCATCTTAATTAATCATCATCGTTATCATCATAATCACCATCATGTGCTACTTCTTCATAATTTCGATGTTGTAGGTTATTGTTCAAGTTGTTTTACTAAAGACTGCAAACAGAAAATGACTACAATAAACGAGATACAAAAAAAAAATGGCGGTTGAGTCTTCGAACCACAGCAGAAACAACAGCATAGTAGCAGCCCAACAAAGTAGCCTAAATTGGGTCATGGCCCAACAACACCATTTAAACCATTCGGCCCAAGAGGAAAAGAAGTGAGTTCACAGCCCAAACAAAAAAAAATACAGCTCAACAACAATTTCGTGGATAGAATCTCTAACCACAACAAAAGTAAATGATCTGTTTCCTCCACCTTTTGTTAGCCGACACTCAAAAAAAGAAATACACACAATCATCATCAATGAGTCATACACCAACTACCATTATAATAATTAGTAAGTGGGTATTACTTATGCCTTTCGGTTGAAAAGAAAAAGGGTACCAGCGTAAATAAAACGAACAAAAGAGGATAGGTTCGATCACTACAAAAAGAAGAAGAAGAGTTTCTAGTTTCAGGTTTCCAATCAAACACCACAACCCATACGTTCAATATCATCATAGTTGTTATCACATCATTTTCTTCATCGAGAAATCATAATCGTATTCTCATGTATTATCAATCGTCATTATAATCATCCTCATACATGCAGCAACAATCGGCTGTGGCAAAAAAAAAACGAATCGGGTAGTAGTAGAAATTTGGGTTTGATGGTTGTGGTTTGTGTTTGAGGGTTCCACGAAGAGAGAATAGTAAGAGAGAGATGGAGGCTTGTATTGACAAGGTGGTTCATGGTAGTGGTGGGAGTGGCAGTTGTAGGGTGGTGGAGAGGTGACGGGATAGTTTTCAAAGTGAGGTTGGTTGTGGTGATCTAGCATGGTGATGGTGTCTTTGGTAGAATAATAGAATCCTTTGTTGTAGTATTAGATTTTGAAGTCTCGATGTGTGTTTGTTCGAGAAGAAAGGGAAATAGATAGGAGACAGAAATAGTATCCTACAAGTGGTGTTCTATGGTGGTTTCAAGGGGTGGTGTGTTTGTGATGTTTGAAGAAACAGAAGCTAAGTAGATGATGAGGTGAGTAATGAATTTCTAACATATATCCGCATATGTAAGTGTTTGAATGTTTGATGTGGGTTGTCGACCAGATGTCACGAGGAATACAGAAGAAAAAGAAAAAAAATAAAGTGGATAGTGATTTATAACAACTCATTTTTTTTTAATTATCTGTTTTTGATTTACAATTTGCAGTACTTGTGTGATTTTGTAACAACCCAAATCAACCCGCGAGCAAACCACGTGAAAATACAAAATAAATTTTTTTTTGCTACACAGTGAATTGGCACGGCGCGCCATTCGGGTTTGTCCGGAAAGTCTCAAAATGCGAAAAAGATCGACTAGTTCCCGACATTTTTAGATGACACGCTTTTAACCACACATTCAAATATGTAAAACTAACACAATTCAAATGTAAAATGAGTTTTACAAAGCGGGGCCTACTTCGGCCGTTTTACGAGTTTAATACAAAATATGAGTTTCGACCGCCAAAAAGTTTAAGTGCCAAACTACACTACGAGCATGGCGTTTGGGATTAAACTACCCAAGTCTCGGTCAAACTCCGAGAACTAAACTTCCAAACCTAATCAACCAAGCGGGATCTCTATTCCAAGATAATGCCCTTACCCTTGTCCACAACCGAACCTATAAAAATAGTAAACAACGAGAGGGTAAGCAAGGCTTAGTGAATGCAATAATTATACGAATACATATATAATTATACCTACTTGCATACACTTACACAACCGCAAACATGCTAGCAAACAACATTAGCTTATCGTCATAATAACAAGCTATAATCCACCAATACCCCTAAGCTAGCATAACAACCGCATATAAATATAACTCGAATAACATAATATGCTTACAACACAAATAACCATGGTTAACCAATAGTACAAGGGAACGACGCTCGCGAAAACGCCATCGGTGTTCACAACATCCGTTAGGGCACTTAACACCTCGCACCACTAACCCCTAGGGTGGCACCTTAACACCTCGGCACATCACCCCGAGTGGCATCTTAACACCTCGATGCATCACTCATTAATTTACGGAGTGGCGTCTTAACACCTCGACACTACACTCCTAGGTGGCATCTTAACACCTCGATGCTACACCCGAGTGGCATCTTAACACCTCGATGCTACACTCTTCATGTGAAACATGGTGTCTTAGCACCTCGACACTACACATTTCAGGCTACAACAAATAGACACATTATATACATACGCATATAATTATTCCACTCACCTCAAAGTCTTGTGAAAAGATACCCGAGCTTGCAAGACCTCAAAGTAACGTACCTATCATATAATACACATCATCAAACGCAAACTCAAGTCAGTCAACCAAACCCTTTTCACCATTCTAAGCCATTTTGACCCAAGGTGCAATTTCAACCCATTTGCACCCTTAACCCTAAATTGGGTCAACACACACCAAAACCCTAATCATTCGTCAAGATGGGTTTAAAACACATTTAGGTCGCAAGGCTAACTCGTTTTCATACTTGCTAGGCCACTTAGGTCATTAAAGACTCATTTGACCCATTTCAAGGTCAACACACCCATTTGGGCCATCCATACCCAATAACACCCATTTACATATTATTAAAGTGTTCTAGCAACTAACTAACCAAATTTAAGACTCAAAAGTCCAATTAACACATTCAAACCCTAGGTTAGTCATCAATGAGCCTTCATAACCCATATTCACCCAAAATCCCCAAAATACTAACAAAATGGGTCTTTGGTTCATCACTAGCCCAAACCCTAACCCTTAAAGCAATTAAAGTAAGAAATCGGGTTTTATAACTTACCAACACAATCACCACGTAGCTATCGACTAGATGAACAACTTTATAACTTGCACCAAGACCCGATTCAACCTCTTTCACCCTTTAATGAAGCTTTCTCTCTCAAGGATTGCACTCTCTCTCTAGAGTTTAATTGGAGAAGATAAGGTTATTGGGAATGGAGTGAATGAAGCTCCAAAACTGATCCAAGGCATTAAATTCGGGCTCCAATGTGTTTTGACCAAAATGCCCTCAAAATATCTATTTTAAAAGAAAAGGAGAATCTATCGCAGACAGATGGTGCGGTGCGCCACCAGGCCGCGCGGCGCGCGACACCTCTTGTTCAGCTTCTTTCTTGCTTTTAAATATATAACCAAAACCCCGTTTCAAGTATCGAACATTACACTTATATACACTACAAATACTCGGGTCTTACAGATTTATGCTATCACAAAATCAATTAAGGTTGTAATGTAGTGAAGGTTGTAATGTAGTGATAATTTATCGACAGGGAATAATTCGTGAGCAGGGAAAAGGAAGAAGTTTCCAAACAGATAGAGATATCAATAATGTGTAATATTCTGTTTACATATATCTGCATTTGTATATATCTGTATCAGTATAGTCACCCATATTTATGTATCCATATATATATCAATCTGTTTATATACATATGTTATATTAAATTTGGTATTATTAATTAATGATATAAATTTATTAACAATTCTATGAATGTTATTATTATTATTTTTTTAAAAATAATAAGAATACTAACAACAACAATAATAATATTAATGATAATAAAAATAATAATAATAGATATATAATATTAAATCTATTAATAGTAATTTAAAAAAAATGATACTAATAATATTAACACAGATAACCCTAGCAATATTGATACAACAGATTATACTTATCAAATCTCATATATTATATATTAGATGAATAATATTAATACTACTGATATTAATATTAATAATAAATGAATTAATATTATTATTAATATAATAACTATATTTAGCTTGTAGTTTAATACCTAAATTTTAAATAATTGGATAATATACATATAGTATTTATATCTTTTATATATATTTACATAATTATTTATACACATTTGTTCGTGAATCATCGAGAATAGTCAAAGGTCAGATGATCTCATAAAATAGTTCAAGCATTTTAGGACTCAACATTATAGACTATGTTTATCGTGTCGGAATCATATAAAGATAAAGTTTAAATTTGTTCGGAAATTTCCAGGTCGTCACAATAGATACCAAGAAATATTAGTAATAATGAGTTAAGATGTATTGACTCATTCTTCCTGAAAATTATATATGTATACTTTATATATATATATATATATATATATATATATATATATATATATATATATATGTGTGTGTGTGTGTGTGTGTGTGTGTGTGTGTGTGTGTGTGTGTGTGTGTGTGTGTGTGTGTGTGGTTTGGAACAATAATAAATCTTTTCGTATTAAGCTATTACGTGTGAATCTTAACTAGTATGTACTACTTGGTTAATTCATATCACTAATATGCTATGATGTACATCCCTCGTTAATGAATTAACAATCGTTAATCACTGCTTCATCACAATAAACTTCATTTCATAATAAATTAAGTGTATTATTCAAATACATGTTTGGTTTTACACTTTCATTTTCGATGTACTCAAAACTCTTTAGAAAACATCATTCGTGCCTTGTGAATTTCACAAGAATTCCACGAGCATCAACATTATATACCGAGGTATATCAATAACAATGAACGATGGAGTATTGATTCATAACTTCATTAAAGAAAGATTCTGCGATGATTATGTAATCTCTCAAGTTTTGAAGATTATTTATTCTCGCTTCAACCGCAAATCAAATGAGTTTAATAGTATATTAACTCATTAAATCTATATTATACGTGAAGAATACATATATGAACGTATATCTTCATAAAGATTGTAATTAAAAATCCTTTTGTACAAACTGTTAATTGTGAAAATATTTTAACGGGTAGGTAAAACCCGAGAAATATGTATATCTCACATTAATATCTTACATTGTACATTCTTCAAATTCTGATTCAATAATTAGTAACTATACTACTTACATCCACATATGTATCCGTTCACTAAAGAACAACCATTTTCATACAAATTTAATTACCTATTCTGATTTGGACATATCGGAATCCAAGTAAAGCTTTAGCAAGTGTAATCTTCCTAAAGATCACTACATTCATGAATTATATTCATTCGTATTCTATGATGAATTATCACATCAAACCACCGAAATTATCGTTCATTACTTTTGAAATCAACAACGCCTATTCATCAACCATTAGATCCGTTGACGATTACAATCAGCGTTTAATCATCTAAAAATGAAATTTCTTGAAACCATCTCAGATTGATAACCGATGAATCAAATATGGCTGCATTAAATGCAGAGGAAATAGCAAAATTGTAGATGGTCTCAATGGCCAAAAGTTTGATAATAAAGAATGGTACGTTGGAAAAGCTCAAAAGAAAATTTGGAACTGAAAAACGGATTGAGCTAACCATGGAGGAGACCAAGGACAAATACAAGGACCAAACCCTATATTCAAAGAATCTAGGTAATTCTGGATCCGATGAAATCTTTAGAGAATATCTTGCTCCGAAGTTATGTTAAAAGCTTGCGGAAAATTTTTCTTCATCAACCTTCGAACTTAGAAATTCCAAAATGTCGTTATAAATATCCTCTATATTTCTGAAGATATTTTCATAACGATTCTTGTCCACAATTAAGTATCTCTTTGCGATATCGTTATAAAGGAAACTATTTTAGTTTCTATATTCAGTAAAATTCAAGTTTAAATTATAAATGTTTTGAAGAAATGTTGGAAATTGAAGCATGAGTTAGTATAATATAATGACGTCAGGCCAACGTGATTATATTACAGTAAGTCATGCTAAATTTTTAATGGAAGATGATGATTCATAGACTTTATAATCATCATTTGCCATGTTACACGACTCTTACATTCTACTTAATCTCTGAACATATCAAGAACATATATTCTTGATAGTTCTATCCTCAGTAATTCTGGTAATTTACCAAATCAAATCGTGATATTACGCTTAGAACATTAGGTTCATTCGAAACTTCATACCTACAAATTCTGGACCATTACTCGCTTAACTTAGAGTCGAGAGCAGAATAAAAAGGTAAAGAGCTCCGACATATAAGGGAAAATACAAAGCTCGATAACAACACTGAAATTACAAATCGTGTATATCAATGCGTATAGCAACATAAAGACACGGGAGAATTAAAAACACTATAACCCCAAGAGCATAGTAGAAGTAAACAGATTCCTCTGGTGGTAAAAGAAAAAGAAGCATGACTGCATATATGGTCAATATAATAACAAGTATCAATACGGGATTGAGCATATTAACAAATCTTTTGGAATTATGAATCTAGGAAGAAAGTATAGAAGTGGTGAAGATAATGAAACGAAAGAAGCTAATTTATAGCAAAATTTCCAAACACAGCAATCGAGGCAATTCACCGCATTTAATCAAAGAAATCCAAAAATTCCGTAAATACCAGAGAATCAAATCTTATAGATTACGAAGATTTCCTTTAATCCCTTGAATTCCGGAAATAAATCGTGACTACGTCAAAAGTTAAGGCGAACATTTAATTTACTCAATCTCTCTTTTACGATAGCTTCGTTTATACTCTTCCTATAATCGAATCGTTTTATCTATATTATTCAATAGTGATAAAACTTTATTCTTCAACTTATATTCATCATTACAATATTCTTGTTGTAAACAATGATGATCTCTATCAAACTTCATGACTATAATTTTCATGAACTACTCTCTGTTTTGTCTACCCTAATATTGTGGCATAACCACTCAAGGTTTTAAATGAGCTCGATATTATTCATAACACATTTTATATATCCAATTTACTGAAATGACTTGTATAACATCATCATTTTGAATGATCTCCGCATTAATAATAAAATGCACTTCGTAGAAGAACTTGTAGAAATTATGGTTTGTATGATTTTAATTCTTGAAACAGAACAATATTCTATCCGTTGGAATTCACGCAAGGCCCCGAGCATACCTGGGAACGTGAAAACCAAATAAAATGTAGATATCCTCGTCTATGTACGAACAACGCCGATTGATGCCAACAACTAAATTTCGGGACGAAATTTCTTTTAACGGGTAGGTACTATAACAACCCTCATATTTCCATACTTGAATTGACTAATTTGCCTATAGGGTTGTTATCCATACGTAATATATAATTAAATTTGACGTTGATCAAATATTTATTTTTAGTCGACACTTTTTGTTAACTAAAGTTTACACTAATTATATAAAATAACTTTAGTTAATATTAATATTAATGCGTATTATATTTAAAACTATATGAAACATAATTATTAATTAAATGATAAGTTTTTTAATCATTATATATATATATATATATATATATATATATATATATATATATATATATATATATATATATATATATATATATATATATATATATATAGCTTATAAAAAAGAGATTTTTTTATAAATTAAATAATGAGCCCATGAATTTTGACTAAATATTTTCAAAAACAAAAACTTATTAAAAACATTTTTAACATGTTTTTATTTTTGGTCAAAATTGGCACCTTTATTTTATTTATATTTTTTATTTTCACCAACTATTTTTTTCCTATAAATACCCACTTCCATTTCATAAAATCTTGTATCAAATCTTTGGAAAAACTCTCTCACAAACTTGGGAAAGTACTTGAGGTATTTTCTATATTTTTTATCGAATTGCTTTTATTTTTTTGTATATTCTTTAAAAATTTGAATTTAATATATATAAATTATTTTTACATGTTATAATTAGTATTATAAGTATTATGATGTATAAAAATAATTTTGATAATTTATGGAATATTATTTATAATTAAATACGAATTATGTAGTATTTAAACATAAAAACAATATAAAATTCGTAATAAAATATTAATCAGTAATAAAAATAATTATATATTTTTTTGAGATTATTATACTTTTATAAACAAGTGAAAATTATAAAAATTAAATAAATGGAACGATTAGTATTTAAAAAGAATTTACTTTTGCATTATTCTAAACTGAGAGAAATAATAAAGAAAATACAAAATAAATACAAACGTGTATTAAATATTTTTATAAAAATTTTATATGATTAGTAGCATCACTAGATACTTTAAAAAAATATAAAAATTAATTTTAAATTATTTTTCCTATTTATTTAATTATAGGCCGATTACAATGGTTAAATAATTAGAAAACATTAAATAAATAATATTTTGATATAAAATTTGATTTAATAATTTTTATAACATTTTTACATAATATAAAACCTGTAAAAAATATAAAATTATTTATTTAGGTCGATTTAATATTTATTACCTAATTAAATTTGATTAATATAAACAGAGTATATATATATAAAGAAAAGTGGGAACTAAATACAAAAACTTGATAAAATTATTTTTATAAAATATCCTACTGAATTGTATAATTAACTAAGTTTATAAAAATTATAAATATAATATTTAATGAATTAATATTCGAATTAACATATATTAGTATGATTTTCGATTAACATAAGTATATTACATATACTAAATTAATATTATTATTATAACTTACGGTTAATAACTAAGTATACTATATAATAAAGTATAATGCTTATAATGTAAGTTAATAACAATACATTATTAATAAACACTTATTTTATAACTATACTAATTTAATAATAATAACTTATAGTATATAATATAAGATAATCAAATTGTTAATACATTAATAAATATAATATAACATATATAATAATATATAAACCTAAAGTGAAGGTTAATCAAAAATAATGTACAATTCATGTGAACTTCATCGCTACTCACGGTCGTAAGTGAATGATGTCTAGGTTGCCATTTATGGGTAAGCTTGTGGATCTCGAATGCCATGACTTAGATTCTGGTCAAGAGTCCTGGGCCCCCGGTTACATCTGGTCATTCCTGACTTATTTAATAGCAACGAAGTTTGAGTAAAGTTATACAACGTCTTGCTAAAGATTAACCCGAACTTTCTAAAATTGGAAAATTACTCTAAGTGGAAACTTTCCATAAATAGTAACCTTTCAAAAATGGAAATTCTTTAGTGAACCATTACTATCAATATAGTACTATATACTATTGTCTGTTAGGCAATGTCTGATCATACGTTCTATCTCTAGGTTGAGATCTCGGTCACGTCCTTCTGTTCAATTCTTTCGTGGGATACTCTTTTGTGCTACTAAGGTGATTTTCATAGCCCCACTTTTACTATTTACTTAACTATTTATAACTTTTGGGGTGAGACACATGCTTGCTTTATAACTGTTTTACACTTAGACACAAGTACTAAATTGTTAACTATGCTGTCATGCTAAATCCCTACCGTAATATCGTCAATTGCTACGTTTAAATGCAAACTTAATTATTGTGAGTAGGCCTATTGAGAGTAAGTCTCTAACCATTCGACTGTTGGTCTTTGGTTACATAATAATGATTTCACGACACTGACAGTACAAGGTGTCTTAGGCTAAACTTGTTTAGTAGTGATATTACAAAATGCAGCAACACTTTTAGATTGATATTTCTATATCAATCAACTTTAAACTAAATCTTGTGGTCTAAAACTTTGGATATTATTTATAAACCTGTGAATTTCACTCAACCTTTTTGGTTGACACTTTAAGCATGTTTTGTCTCAGGTGATGATTGAGCTAGCTGTTTGCAACTTTGTGATGATAAATTTGATGCTTGCATGGAGTCCACATCGCATATTATATTTTAGTTCATAAATATTTATTTTACATTTTAATAATAATGTAAACATGTATTACTGCTTCCGATGTTTTATTAACAAAGGTTTTATTTAAAAAGTCTCATATAGAGTCGTTCTCGTTTATACAACTGTGTTATGATATGATTGGTCACAATTACCCCTGATCCATTTTGGGGGGTGTGACACACTCATACCCATCTTCTTACATTAAACACAAGGTTCTTTAAATCTCCAAAAATTGACTGGTTACTAAGAGGTTGAGATCCACCGAATCTAAATCAAGCAACAAATGAAATTTTGAAACTATATTCACCACAAATTATCAAAGTGATTAAGAGAACTTACCCTAATTTGGTGTAGAATCGGTTGATAAATTTTGCTTCAAACACTTGCAATTTTGATGTACGACTTAAACATACTCCATTCGTTTCAGTTAATAGTCCACTGACGAAAAACACACAGTTCAAGAAGAATTAGTCTACTTTCTAGTTTTACCCCTTACTTTTTACCTACATTTTTGTCTTACTTAATTAAAGTATGAGTATAAAAGTACTCTAATCAATTAAACTTTTCCATTTATGGAAGTATACTATTAATTTGGGACAATCCAAAAAGGAAAGATGAACCATTGATATAAGACAGAGGGAGTAATACATAAGTTTTCCGGCAATGACGATGACAGTGAAGATGTTAAGCCAATAGGCGGAATTGACAAACACTCGTGGCTTAGACTTGTGACGATAGATTGCTATGATTTGTGAAAGTGAATGAAGGTGGACAATAACCTGAAAGTTAAATGACGGAAACACCCTTCATCATCTTCTGAACAAAATATGATTCACAAACACGAACGGATTGGAATTAAGGGTGAAATCATCGACTTCTCCCTTCCCAACAAAAAAGAGCTTCCATCTTGAGTATAAACATAATATATATATATATATATATATATATATATATATATATATATATGTATGTATGTATATGTACATATACATATATATGTATATATACATATATACATATGTATATATACTATATACATATATACATATATACATATAAATATATACATATATACACATATATATATACACATATATATACATATGTACATATATATAAATATATACATATATATACATATGTACATATATATATATATGTATATATATATATGTATATATATATATATATTTATGTATATATATATATGTATGTATATATATATATATGTATGTATATATACATATATATGTATATATACTATATATATATATACTATATACTATGATTCACAAACACGAACGGATCGGAATAAAGGGTGAAATCATCGACTTCTCCCTTCCCCACAAAAAAGAGCTTCCATCTTGAGTATAAACATAATATATATATATATATATATATATATATATATATATATATATATATATATATATATATATATATATATATATATATATATATGTGTGTGTGTGTGTGTGTGTGTGTGTGTGTGTGTGTGTATGTACATATATATGTATATATACATATATATGTATGTACATATATATGTATGTACATATATATATATATATATATATACATATATATAAATATATACATATTTATACATATATATATATAAATAAATATATATATATATATATATATATATATATATATATATATATATAGTGGTAGGATCAAGAGGGAAGTAACTAATCGGGGGGAAGCGGGGGGAAGCAAAAAAAAATCGTTTTTTGAAAAAATTTTGTTCACGAACATTATAGATTGGATGAAAATATGAACATTTAATAAAGACACTTTGTGATAAATATTTTTATTTTGGCAGGAAAACGCTCGAAGAAGTATTATATATAACAATTATCGTGTTTTTCGAGCGTATGTTGAGGTTTTAGATATTAGGTTTTAGATATTAGGGTTTATAGGGTTTAGATATTAGGGTTTATAAATTTAGGGTTTAGGGTTTAGATTTAGGGTTTAGATTTAGGATTTAGATTGAGTTTTTAACACGAACGGTTTAGAGTTTAGGGTTTAGGGTTTAGGGTTTGGGGTTTTGGGTTTATGGACTAAACCCAAAACACCAAACCCTAAACCCTAAACTCTAAATCGGGCTAAATTTTACTTCACAAAACATGAAGAAAAAAAAACGTTAACATTCTTCACGATCAATATTATCTTGAATGTTATTTTTGTCGATTGTTTTCCAGCCTAAATAATAACATTCATCACGAAGTGTCTTTTTTAAATGTTCATATTTTCGTGTGATCTTGATGCCTGAAAAAAAATTCCAAAAAAATGAAAAAAAAATTGCTTCCCCCCGCTTGGTTACTTCCCCATTGATCCTGCCCCTATATATATATATATATATATATATATATATATATATATATATATATATATATATATATATATATATATATATATATATATATATATATATTGATCGGTGTCGAACGGCCGGTCAAAATAGCCTAATTACTCTACTTTAGATAGGGTAAGCAGGATTCGTTCCACGGGAAGCTATGGTTAACTAGCAAGCAATTTCAGGATTTGTTTGTTTATGATTAACTAAAATTAATTAAAGTAAAGACTAGATTAACAATTACTAAGCAAGTGTAAACTTTGAGTATTTAAGAGCATAAACAATGAGCTAATTAAAAAGGTTGTAATCAATTGGATGGAAGTCTTTATTCCTTAACAATCCCAATTATGCATGCATTAGTTCAACAAGTCCTTATGCTATCAAATTATTAACTAAATCTCATAGACAAGACTTCTTTAGTTTTTCAATTTATGATTATCTTGGGCACAAGCAATGCTACTTATGCATGTTGTCTTTATCCCTATACTAAATTGTAACTAGGTTGGATTAAGCACAAGATGTTAAATATCAATTACTTGTCTTGCAACAATCAATAACTTTCAAACTTGCATTAAATGATAATTCAAAAGATTCAATGAAATTATAAACCAAAAGACATAAGGATTACAAATTCAAGAATCACATAAGTAAATGAAGAACTAAACATAACATAATTGTTCATGCAAGGAATAAAGTGAAAGAAACTAGCCAAGCATGTTGGTGATGATGATCATGGTTGCTTCTTGAAGTTGCATGATGAACACTCCTTGAAACCTAGCTTGAATCTTAATTTGATGATGATTGATGATGTGTTTTTGTGTGTTTGATGCTCTAAAAAGTAAAAACTGATGGAAAAAGTTATCAATTCGTACCCTAGGGTTTTCATTATATAGGGGTGAAGTAGGGTAACCCCCAAGCATTAAATACCTCAAATTCGGCCTCAAATTTTATCCAAAAATAGCTCCAGCCACAAATTATGCTCACCGGGCGCAAATTAAGCCCGGGCGCCAAATCCAGGCGCCTCCTTATGCTCGAATTCCACTTGAAAAGATTTGTGACACCTGCCAGGCACCTACATGCGCCCACCAGCTGCCTCCTTGCGGCTGGGTTCCAGTTTTCACATTTTTTTCTTGTTTTAACCCCCGTTTTCGCGTTTTCGTCCCAAATTGTTACTCATTATAAAAACCTCATGAAATAGCTTTTTAAGCCTTAAATGTACACATAAAATTCACCTCTTAACATCAATCATGATTGGTGTTTAAGACCTGATCAACTCCCCCACACTTATCATTGTTTGTCCTCAAACAATCTCAAACTCAAATCTTCGACTCAAACCTTTAATTAAGCTTTTAACAACTGATAAATCTTCAAAGGACTGTATAAAACCGCAACGTCTTGAACTCAATGTGAAACATAAATTCTTCCGAGATGGCTCTCACTTAACCAACTTTAACTTCCCGATTATATGAACATCTCATCTCAAGCACATACTTCAAAAATGTAACAAAACTTCAAACTTGGTGATCTTCAAATAAAATATAAGTCAAGTGAGAGCCATCCGCCATATGAACTAGATAAGAGAACCATAGTACAAGTTACATACTATGCTCTAGTTGTTAGGCTAGAAGCGTTACCGTTAATTCCATATTTGTTTTAAAGGTTGGTGTGCCAGAGTGTCCGAAGACACCCTTTTTGGTTCTACCGGTATTTTAGGATCACGGCACTCATCTCATGCCCTAACAACTCCTCCGGTGTCTCTCAGAGCAGGGTGGACAATCGACGAAGGGTCGTGGAATTTAAGTCCCACGTGACTTATAATGAGAAATAGTTTTTGTGGATTTAACCCCATCTAGCTCTATTTTTAGCGGTATTATACTCTCCAACAAGGCTCGCGTGTAGGAATATTTATCCAGCCCCTATACTGGCTGTTTTATGAATTTGGCTCCATCGAGCTCTCGTTTTGTGGTTTTAGCCCCAAGCATGGCTCTCGTTTAGGAATATTTATCCAGCCCCTAAACTGGCTGTTTTGCAGTGAACTGCGGGTATGACTAGTGTCATCCACAGCTAATCCTGGTTTTGGATAGTGACACAGAACAAGTTCAAGCACTAGCATTTGTTCCCGGTATCGAAACAAGATGTGAATGAACAGGAAATGACATTTTGTACCTTTCACTTTCGTCAATTCATGGGTAAAAAGCTGCACTAAAAAGTGCTTGCTAAGCGTAAATTGGAAGACTTTACTTCCATCTTGAAAACACATTGATAACACAACTAAGAAGACTTTACTTCTTAACTTTACCATTTAAAAAATCTTTATTAATTTAGGTGCTAACGACCAACTTTTTCTTAATACCCATTAATACCATGCCACTTCACTTATTCTTTCAACTCTTTTTCACAAGAATCACACTTGGTTTGTTATAAAATTATGATAAAAATTTTGTTCACTTTTAATAATCATAATATTTTACTCACTTTAAGCTTCAAACCAAAGTAATGTATCCCAACAAGAAAATTTTAATTTTCCCCTCTCCCCCACACTTGAATCATGCTACGCCCTCGTACGCATGTTTAGAATATTACAATACTTATGTGAAAAGAAAAGGAAAAATTTAACATATTACCGAGATACTGTTCACCATTCACTAGAAAGCATTGCACGCCATTTTGATTCATCATCACGCATTCCATTTGATTACATGTATCCTTCCATTACAACTTATAAAAAGAAAAACAAAGAGAAAAGCGCCACTTCCGTAGGACTCACAGTTGCACTTAGCGTGTGCAACAAGCCTTTAAACCACCCGATTCCCTCGGGTGGACGAGTTTTATCTTGTGAGGGCTTGCAGTGAACATACCCACAAAGTTCATTTAACTAAAAATAAATAAAAATAAAATAGAAACAAAATAAAACTAAAATAAAGAAGACTTACAAACTCTACATTGTGCAGTTTTTATATCCGAGTCGAGCACACGACTCTTTCTTCACATCAGCTAATTCCAGGACTATAGAAGGTTCCTCCTTCCCTCACTTTATGAGGACCTTCACTATCTCTAACTTTCCTCAACTTAGAATCCATCCACACATCATTCTCCTTAGCCACATGCATTAACTCAAACAATTTATATTTTTCTTTAGGAGACAAGTTACACACAAGACGGTTGCACAAACTTTCATCTCCTCTACTCCTAGCATCATGGACCCATCTATGTAATTTCCTCATGGAACGATCAAGCACCGGGTTGTAGTGACCCAAACTTTTCCATTTTTATTTATATTAATTGAGATTGATATTTACATGACTAAATGTTTCCAACGTGTTAAGCAATCAAACTTGTTAAGACTTGATTAAATGAAATAAGTTTCATATAGACAATTGATCACCCAAGTTGACCGGTGATTCACGAACGTTACAAAATTGTAAAAACTACATGTTATAGTATATATAGACATATATATTTTTGACATGAGATTATGATGAGTAAGTATCTCACTAAGTATATTAACAATGTGTGATATACATAAGAAATGAGATTACTAAGTTAAGAAACTCGAAATGATATATATAATGATTATCGTTATGATAACGTCTACTAAATACATATGTATCATATTAAGATATTGATACACTATATTTAACATGATAAAATGATATTTAAATATATCATTAAGTATGTTAACAATGAACTACATATGTAAAAACAAGACTACTAACTCAAGAATTACGAAACGAGACTTATATGTAACGATTATCGTTGTAACGATATTTTAATGTATATATCATATTAAGAGATATTCATACATCATAGTATCATGATAATATAATAATTTAACATCTCATTTGATATAATAAACATTGGGTTAACAACATTAATTGAGATCGTTAACTTAAAGGTTTCAAAACAACACTTACATGTAACGACTAACGAAGACTTAACGACTCCATTAGAATGTATATACATGTTGCGTTTTGATATGTATTCTTACACTTTTGAAAGACTTCAAGACACATATAAAAGTACTTCTACTTAACAAAAATTCTTACAATTACATCCTCGTTCAGTTTCATCAACAATTCTACTCATATGCATCCGTATTCGTACTCGTACAATACACAAATTTTAGATGTATGTACTATTGGTATATACACTCCAATGATCAGCTCGTAGCAGACCATGTGAGTCACCTAACACATGTAGAAACCATCATTTGGCAACTAGCATGAAGTATCTCATAAAATTACAAAAATATTAGTAATCATTCATGACTTATTTACATGAAAACAAAATTACATATCCTTTATATCTAATCCATATACCAACGACCAAAAACACCTACAAACACTTTCATTCTTCAATTTTATTCATCTAATTGATCTCTCTCAAGTTCCATCTTCAAGTTCTAAGTGTTCTTCATAAATTCCATAAGTATAGTTTCGACGAAAATGACTACCTCTTTAGTAATTGACATGTAACTTAAATTTCCGACTATAAACCTATACTTTTTCTATTTGGATTCTTAAATTATAGTTCAATATGAAACCATATCAATTTAATTCACTCAAAACGGATTTAAAATGAAGAAGTTATGGGTAAAACAAGATTGGATATTTTTGATCTTTTTAGCTACGGGAAATGTTTAACAAATCTATACAAATCATATCCTAGCTAAATTATATTGTATTATACATGTATTCTAATATATTATGTAATCTTGGGATACCATAGACACGTATGCAAATGTTTTGACATATCATATCGACCCATGTATATATATTATTTGGAACAACCATAGACACTCTATATGCAGTAATGTTGGAGTTAGCTATACAGGGTTGAGGTTGATTCCAAAAATATATATACTTTGAGTTGTGATCTAGCCTGAGACGTGTATACACTGGGTCGTGGATTGATTCAAGATAATATATATCGATTTATTTCTGTACATCTAACTATGGACAACTAGTTGTAGGTTACTAACGAGGACAGTTGACTTAATACACTCAAATCTTTAAAACATAATAAAAATGGTTGTAATTATATTTTAATCATACTTTGATATATATGTACATATTTGTATAGGTTCGTGAATCGATCCGTGGCCAAGTCTTATTTTCGAGGAAGAAAATATCTGTAAAAATGAGTTATAGTCCCACTTTTAAAATATAATATTTTTGGGATGAGAATACATGCAGGTTTTATAAATGATTTACAAAATAGACACAACTACGTGAAACTACATTCTATGGTTGAATTATCAAAATCGAATATGCCCCTTTTTATTAAGTCTGGTAATCTAAGAATTAGGGAACAGACACCCTAATTGACGCGAATCCTAAAGATAGATCTATTGGGCCTAACAAACCCCATCCAAAGTACCGGATGCTTTAGTACTTCGAAATTTATATCATATCCGAAGAGTGTCCCGGAATGATGGGGATATTCTTATATATGCATCTTGTTAATGTCGGTTACCAGGTGTTCACCATATGAATGATTTTTATCTCTATGTATGGGATGTGTATGGAAATATGAAATCTTGTGGTCTATTGTTACGATTTGATATATATAGGTTAAACCTATAACTCACCAACATTTTTGTTAACGTTTAAAACATGTTTATTCTCAGGTGAATGCTAAGAGCTTCCGCTGTTGCATACTAAAATAAGGACAAGATTTGGAGTCCATGTTTGTATGATATTGTGTAAAAACTGCATTCAAGAAACATATGTCGATGTAATATATTTCTATTGTAAACCATTATGTAATGGTCGTGTGTAAACAGTATATTTTAGATTATCATTATTTGATAATCTACGTAATGTTTTTAAAACCTTTATTGATAAAATAAAGGTTATGGTTGTTTTAAAAATGAATGCAGTCTTTGAAAAACGTCTCATATAGAGGTCAAAACCTCGCAATGAAATCAATTAATATGGAACGTTTATAATCAATATGAATGGGACATTTCAGTTGGTATCCGAGCGTTGGTCTTAGAGAACCAGAAAATTTGCATTAGTGTGTCTTATCGAGTTTGTTAGGATGCATTAGAGAGTCTGGACTTCGACCGTGTTTTCTTTAAAAATGATTGCTTAACATTTTTGTTGGAAACTATATATTATTAACATGTAAATATTATGTGATATATTAATCTCTTAACATGTTTGATATTGTGTGATAGATGTCTACCTCTAGCACAAATCCCATTGACTCACCTAATAATAACGAAGAGTCGAATATATATTGGCAAGATTCACAAGTTCCCGAAGAACCGGAAGAAGAGGAAACGGAACCGGAAGAAGAGGAACCAAAAGAAGAGGAACCGGAAGAAGAAGAGGTTCCGGAGGGGGGAATAGTAGGAACCACAGAAAACCGGTCAAATAAAAGAAAATCCTCAACCAATGGACCAAAGTTAATAATGGTCAATGGTGTTTTCGCTAAGGAAGTAAAATATTGAGAAAATTACCAATTTTACAATGAATCGGATCCTGATGAGGATTCCGATGATGTTATAGAAATTACCCCGACCCAATTTAATGAGACAAAAGAAACTAAAAAGGGAAAAGGCATCAAAATAGAGAAATCTGATTCCGACCCCGATGAACTTTATATGTACCGTCAACACCCGTATTTTTAATATCGTGACAATAACCCGGGAACCTCTAAACCACCAGGTTTTTCTAAACCAATGTGGAAAACGACGACTCATATTAGAGGAACATCATATATCCCTAGAATATTAGGAAAAAGAACCAAGTCCGAAGAAGAAGAAACCAGTGATTCAGATTAGAGGGGTGTGAGCATGTTGTGTAATAAATGTATTGTAGTGTGCTTGTACTTTTATGTTCTATGTAAAAAATTGCTTGTATTGTTTGTTATTACGAATCTAATCCTTGTCTATTTTACAGTATAAAAACAAAATGGACGTTAAGGGTAGACAACCGAATATTTTAGAAGACCTACCAGAGGATATGATTGAGGAAATCTTGTCTAGAGTCGGTCAGAATTCATCAGCACATTTAGTTATGGCGAAATTAACTTGTCAAACATTTGAAAGACTTTCCAAAAATGCCTTAGTTTATAAAAGGCTTTCCTTTGATAGGTGGGGTATATCACATTGGGGAGACTTTAAGTTACGCCGTGTTTTCTTTAAAGCTTTAAATGCGGGGAACCCAAATGCAATTTTACGCTACGGGTTAAGAACCTATTTTGACTCAACATATCCCAACATAGGATTTCGTGAATTAGAAAGAGCTTCTAACATGCAACATAAAGAAGCATGTTATGCTTATGGGTTAGTGATGTATGCTTCTTACCAAAGTGAGAAAAAGAACATCGGATTGCAGCTTTTAAATAAAACTTTTCCACAAGTGACGGATTCAGTAGTTGGGATGAGAAACAAGGTTTTTAGATTATTACGGGGCTGTTGGACATTACGAAACCCTCGTCCTTTTGACGACATTACAACATGCTGCCTAGCCAATGGTCATACGGTTATTTTCCACAAGATCAAGGATGGGAAGTCGTCTTAGTAAAACCAGAATGCATGACTTGTTTCTGGACTTATGAATTACGTGTCTTTATTTCCTTTGCTGAACAACTTGCGTATTAACTAGATTTATCTTCAAAACTGTCCTGTATCATAGTGTACTATATTTCATGTTATATGTAATATAGTGAAGTTGTAAGTTTGAAGAATATTTGTATGTGATATATTATTATAATCAGTTTTTCATATGAAATTGTAGTAGTTGAATTGTATATTAGCTACTAAGTATGAACTTAACAGGTAGGTAGTACCCGAATTTAAACTTATAAAACGCTAATATGAAGAAAAAGCTTTTATAAATGAGTTCATATTATGCTATGAGATACTATTGACTACTCTTAATATTCTATATGATTAACTTGTTTCATTTGACTATTTTGAAAGAAATGGCACCGACTACTCGACACACCTTGAATATGAGCGAAGAGGAATTTCGTACCTTTCTTGCTTCAAACATAGCCGCAGTACAGACCGCGCTACATACCAACAATAACTCTGAATCTAGCAATACAGCTAACGGTGCAAGAAATCGTGTAGGATGCTCCTACAAGGAATTCACTGCCTACAAACCTTCAGAATTTGATGGGACCGAAGGACCAATCGGATTGAAATGGTGGACCGAGAAAGTTGAATCGGTGTTTGCCATAAGTAAGTGTGCTAAAGGAGACAAAGTGAAGTACGCTACGCATACCGTCACAGGTATTGCGTTAACATGGTGGAATACCTATCTAGAGCAAGTGGGACAAAATGCTGCTTACACACTACCGTGGTCAGCATTCAAGCACTTGATGAACGAGAAGTACCGTTCCAGAACCGAGGTCAATAAGCTCAAGTCAGAACTTAGAGGGTTACGAACACAGGGATTCGATATTTATTCGTACGAAAGACGATTCACAGAATTGTGCTTATTGTGTTCGAGAGCGTTTGAAAATGAGGAAGAGAAGATCGACGCGTTTGTGAAAGGGTTACCGAAGAGAATCCAAGAAGATATAAGTTCACATGAGCTTGCCTCCATACAAAAGGCATGTAGAATGGCTCACAAACTAGTGAGCCAGATTGAGGGTAGAATTAAAGAACAGGCGGCCGAAGAGGCCAACGTGAAACTAGTCAAAAGAAAGTGGGAGGAAAACGGTGATAAGAGTCACCAAAACAAAAATAACTATCCCAACAATCGCAACATCAATCGTAACTATAACAAACGGCATAACAACAACAACTACAACAATCATCCTAACAACAATAACAACCGCAACAATAACAACAATCAGAAGCAGCTATGCCAAAGGTGTGAAAAGTATCACTCGGGGTTCTGCACCAAATTTTGCAACAAGTGTAAAAGAAATGGTCATAGCGCGGCGAAGTGTGAGGTCTACAGACCAGGGGTTAACAGAACGAAAGGAACAAATGGTGTCAGAACGAGTAATGGCGGAGCAAGTAGTGTCGGAGCTAGTAGTGTCGGAGTAGTTTGTTATAAATGTGGAAAACCGGGCCACATTATTAGAAATTGCCCAAACCAGGAGAACACGAATGGACAAGGCCGTGGAAGAGCTTTCAATATTAATGTGACAGAGGCACAAGAAGACCCGGAGCTTGTTACGGGTACGTTTCTTATTGACAATAAATCTGGTTACGTTTTACTTGATTCGGGTGCGGATAGAAGCTATATGAGTAGAGATTTTTGTGCTAAATTAAGTTGTCCATTGACGCCATTGGATAGTAATTTTTTACTCGAATTAGCAAACGGTAAATTAATTTCAGCAGATTATATATGCCGGAATCGAGAAATTAAACTGGGTAGCGAAATATTTAAGATTGATTTGATACCAGTAGAGTTAGGGAGTTTTGATGTAATAGTTAGCATGGACTGGCTGAAGGAGATGAAAGCAGAGATCGTATGTTACAAAAATGCAATTCGCATTGTACGAGAAGAAGGAGAACCCTTAATGGTGTATGGAGAAAAGGGCAACATGAAGCTACATCTTATTGGTAATTTGAAGGGACAAAAACTAATAAGAAAAGGTTGCTATGCTGTTCTAGCACACGTCGAGAAAGTACAAACTGAAGAAAAGAGCATCAATGATGTTCCTGTCGCAAAATAATTTCCCGATGTATTTCCGAAAGAATTACCGGGACTACCTCCACATCGATCTGTTGAATTTCAAATAGATCTTGTACCAGCAGCTACACCAATAGCTCGTGCTCCTTACAGACTCGCACCCAGTGAGATGAAAGAACTACAAAGCCAACTGCAAGAACTATTAGAACGTGGTTTCATTCGACCAAGCACATCACCATGGGGAGCTCCTGTTTTGTTTGTCAAGAAGAAGGATGGTACATTTAGGTTGTGTATTGACTACAGAGAGTTGAATAAACTTACCATCAAAAACCGTTATCCACTGCCGAGAATTGACGACTTATTTGATCAACTACAAGGCTCGTCGGTTTATTCAAAAATCGATTTACGTTCTGGATATCATTAAATGCGAGTAAAGGAGGATGATATTCCAAAAACTGCTTTTAGGACGCGTTATGGTCATTACGAGTTTATGGTTATGCCGTTTGGATTGACTAACGCACCAGCTGTGTTCATGGACCTTATGAACCGAGTGTGTGGGCTATATCTTGACAAGTTTGTCATTGTTTTCATCGATGACATACTTATTTACTCAAAGAATGATCAAGAGCAGGAAGAACATTTGAGAAAAGTGCTAGAAGTATTGAGGAAAGAAAAACTGTACGCTAAGTTTTCAAAGTGTGCATTTTGGTTGGAAGAAGTTTAATTCCTCGGTCACATAGTGAACAAAGAAGGTATCCAGGTGGACCCGGCAAAGATCGAAACCGTTAAAAAGTGGGAAAACCCAAAAACTCTGAAGCATATACATCAATTTTTAGGATTGGCTGGTTACTACAGAAGATTCATCCAAGATTTCTCCAAAATAGCAAAACCATTGACTGCATTAACGCATAAAGGGAAGAAATTTGAATGGAAGGATGAACAAGAGAAGGCGTTTCATTGCCTGAAGGGAATGATGATTTTGTGATTTATTGTGACGCATCAAAGCAAGGTCTCGGTTTTGTATTAATGCAACGAACGAAGGTGATTGCTTATGCGTCTAGACAATTGAAGATTCACGAGCAAAATTATACAACTCACGATTTGAAATTGGGTGCTGTTGTTTTTTGCATTAAAGACTTGGAGGCATTATTTATATGGGGTCAAAAGTATTATATATACCGACCACAAAAGTCTCCAACATATATTTAATCAGAAGCAACTGAATATGAGACAACGCAGGTGGATTGAACTGTTGAATGACTATGATTTTGAGATTCGATACCACTCGGGGAAGGCGAATGTGGTAGCCGACGCTTTGAGTAGAAAGGACAGAGAACCTATACGGGTAAAAGCTATGAATATAATTATTCGTACTAACCTTACTACTCAAATAAAGGAGACGCAATAGGGGGTTGTGAAAGAAGGAAAGTTGAAGAATGATATACCCAAAGGATCAGAGAAACATCTTAATATTCGGGAAGACGGAACCCGATATAGGGCTGATAGAATTTGGGTACCAAGGTTTGGAGATGTGAGAGAAATGGTACTTAAAGAAGCACATAAAACCAGATATTCAATACATCCCGGAGCGGGGAAGATGTATAAAGATCTCAAGAAACACTTTTGGTGGCCGGGTATGAAAGCCGATATTGCTAAATATGTAGGAGAATGTTTGACGTGTTCTAAGGTCAAAGCTGAACATCAGAAACCATCAGGTCTACTACAACAACCTGAAATCCCGCAATAGAAATGGGAAAATATTACCATGGATTTCATTACTAAATTGCCAAGGACTGCAAGTGGTTATGATACTATTTGGGTAATAGTTGATCGTCTCACCAAGTCAGCACACTTTCTACCAATGAGAGAAGATGACAAAATGGAAAAGTTGGCGCGATTGTATTTGAAGGAGGTTGTCTCCAGACATGGAATACCCGTCTCTATTATCTCTGATAGGGATGGTAGATTTGTTTCAAGGTTTTGGCAGACGTTGCAACAAGCATTTGGGACTCGTCTAGACATGAGTACTGCCTATCATCCACAAACTGATGGGCAGAGCGAAAGGACGATACAAATGCTTGAAGACAAGCTACGAGCATGTGTTATTGATTTCGGAAACAGTTGGGATCGACACCTACCGTTAGCAGAATTTTCCTACAACAACAGTTATCATTCTAGTATTGAGATGGCGTCGTTTGAGGCACTTTATGGTAGAAAGTGCAGGTCTCCGATTTTTTGGAATGAAGTGGGGGATAGACAGATTATGGGTCCGGAGATAATACAAGAAACTACCGAGAAAATTATCCAAATTCAAAAACGATTGAAAACCGCCCAGAGTCGACAAAAGAGCTACGCGGACAGTAAAAGAAAAGATATAGAGTTTGAAATTGGAGAAATGGTCATGCTTAAGGTTTCACCTTGGAAAGGCGTTGTTCGATTTGGTAAACGGGGGAAACTAAATCCAAGGTACATTGGACCATTCAAGATTATAGATCGTGTCAGACCAGTAGCTTACCAACTGGAGCAACCTCAACAACTCGCGGCTGTACATAACACTTTCCACGTCTCGAATTTGAAGAAATGTTTTGCTAAAGAAGATCTCGCTATTCCGTTGGACGAAATCCAAATCAATGAAAAACTTCAATTCATTGAAGAACCCGTCGAAATAATGGATCGTGAGGTTAAGAGACTTAAGCAAAACAAGATACCGATTGTTAAGGTTCAATGGAATGCTCGTAGAGGACCCGAGTTCACCTAGGAGCATGAAGATCAGATGAAGAAGAAATACCCGCATCTATTTCCAGAAGATTCGTCAACACCTTCAACAGCTTAAAATTTCAGGACGAAATTTATTTAACGGGTAGGTACTCTAGTGACCCGAACTTTTCCATGTTTATTTATATTAATTGAGATTGATATTTACATGACTAAATGTTTCCAACGTGTTAAGCAATCAAACTTGTTAAGACTTGATTAAATGAAATAAGTTTCACATAGATAATTGATCACCCAAGTTGACCGGTGATTCACGAACGTTACAAAATTGTAAAAACTACATGTTGTGGTATATATAGACATATATATATTTTTGACATGAGATTATGATGAGTAAGTATCTCACTAAGTATATTAACAATGTGTGATATACATAAGAAATGAGATTACTAAGTTAAGAAACTCGAAATGATATATATAACGATTATCGTTATGATAACGTCTACTAAATACATATGTATCATATTAAGATATTGATACACTATATTTAACATGATAAAATGATATTTAAATATATCATTAAGTGTGTTAACAATGAACTACATATGTAAAAACAAGACTACTAACTCAAGAATTACGAAACGAGACTTATATGTAACGATTATCGTTGTAACGATATTTTAATGTATATATCATATTAAGAGATATTCATACATTATAATATCATGATAATATAATAATTTAACATCTCATTTGATATAATAAACATTGGGTTAACAACATTAATTGAGATCGTTAACTTAAAGGTTTCAAAACAACACTTACATGTAACGACTAACGAAGACTTAACGACTCCATTAGAATGTATATACATGTTGTGTTTTGATATGTATTCTTACACTTTTGAAAGACTTCAAGACATATATCAAAGTACTTCTACTTAACAAAAATGCTTACAATTACATCCTCGTTCAGTTTCATCAACAATTCTACTCGTATGCATCTGTATTCGTACTCGTACAATACACAGCTTTTAGATGTATGTACTATTAGTATATACACTCCAATGATCAGCTCTTAGCAGCCCATGTGAGTCACCTAACACATGTGGGAACCATCATTTGGCAACTAGCATGAAATATCTCATAAAATTACAAAAATATTAGTAATCATTCATGACTTATTTACATGAAAACAAAATTACATATCCTTTATATCTAATCCATATACCAACGACCAAAAATACCTACAAACACTTTCATTCTTCAATTTTCTTCATCTAATTAATCTCTCTTAAGTTCCATCTTCAAGTTCTAAGTGTTCTTCATAAATTCCATAAGTATAGTTTCATAAAAATCAAGAATACTACCAAGTTTGCAAGTCTACTTCCAAGCTTTCTAATCCATTCCAAGTAATCATCTAAGATCAAGGAACCTTTGTTATTTATAGTAGATTATCTTTCTAATTCAAGGTAATATTCATATTCAAATTTTGATTCAATTTCTACAACTATAACAATCTTATTTCGAGTGAAAATCTTACTTGAACTGTTTTCGTGTCATGATTCTGCTTCAAGAACTTTCAAGCCATCCAATGATCCTTTGAAGCTAGATCCATTTTTCTCATTTCCAGTAGTTTTATCCAGAAAACTTGAGGTAGTAATGATGTTCATAACATCATTCGATTCATACATATAAAGCTATCTTATTCGAAGGTTTAAACTTGTAATCACTAGAACATAGTTTAGTTAATTCTAAACTTGTTCGCAAACAAAAGTTATTCCTTCTAACTTGACTTTTAAAATCAACTAAACACATGTTCTATATCTATATGATATGCTAACTTAATGATTTAAAACCTGGAAACACGATGAACACCATAAAATCGGATATACGCCGTCGTAGTGAAACCGGGGGCTGTTTTGGTTTGGATAATTAAAAACTATGATAAACTTTGATTTAAAAGTTGTTCTTCTGGGAAAATTATTTTTCATATAAACATGAAACTATATTCAAAAATCTTGGTTAAACTCAAAGTGAAAGTATGTTTTTCAAAATGGTCATCAAGATGTCGTTCTTTCGACAGAAATGACTACCTCTTTAGTAATTGACATGTAACTTAAATTTCTGACTATAAACCTATACTTTTTCTGTTTAGATTCTTAAATTATAGTTCAATATGAAATGATAGCAATTTGATTCACTCAAAACGGATTTAAAATGAAGAAGTTATGGGTAAAACAAGATTGGATATTTTTGATCTTTTTAGCTACGGGAAATGTTTAACAAATCTATACAAATTATATCCTCGCTAACTTATATTGTATTATACATGTATTCTAATATATTATGTAATCTTGGGATACCATAGACACGTATGCAAATGTTTTGACATATCATATCGACCCATGTATATATATTATTTGGAACAACCATAGACACTCTATATGCAGTAATGTTGGAGTTAGCTATACAGGGTTGAGGTTGATTCCAAAAATATATATACTTTGAGTTGTGATCTAGCCTGAGACGTGTATACACTGGGTCGTGGATTGATTCAAGATAATATATATCGATTTATTTCTGTACATCTAACTGTGGACAACTAGTTGTAGGTTACTAACGAGGACAACTGACTTAATACACTCAAATCTTTAAAACATAATAAAAATGGTTGTAATTATATTTTGATCATACTTTGATATATATGTACATATTTGTATAGGTTCGTGAATCGATCCGTGGCCAAGTCTTATTTCCGAGGAAGGAAATATCTGTGAAAGTGAGTTATAGTCCCACTTTTAAAATCTAATATTTTTGGGATGAGAATACATGCAGGTTTTATAAATGATTTACAAAATAGACACAAGTACGTGAAACTACATTCTATGGTTAAATTATCAAAATCGAATATGCCCCTTTTTATTAAGTCTGGTAATCTAAGAATTAGGGAATAGACACCCTAATTGACGCGAATCCTAAAGATAGATCTATTGGGCCTAAGAAACCCCATCCAAAGTACCGGATGCTTTAGTACTTCGAAATTTATATCATATCCGAAGGGTGTCCCGGAATGATGGGGATATTCTTATATATGCATCTTGTTAATGTCGGTTACCAGGTGTTCATCATATGAATGATTTTTATCTTTATGTATGGGATGTGTATTGAAATATGAAATCTTGTGGTCTATTGTTACGATTTGATATATATAGGTTAAACCTATAACTCACCAACATTTTTGTTGACGTTTAAAGCATGTTTATTCTCAGGTGAATACTAAGAGCTTCCGCTATTGCATACTAAAATAAGGACAAGATTTGGAGTCCATGTTTGTATGATATTGTGTAAAAACTGCATTCAAGAAATATATGTCGATGTAATATATTTCTATTGTAAATCATTATGTAATGGTCGTGTGTAAACAGTATATTTTAGATTATCATTATTTGATAATCTACGTAATGTTTTTAAAACCTTTATTGATAAAATAAAGGTTATGGTTGTTTTAAAAATGAATGCAGTCTTTGAAAAACGTCTCATATAGAGGTCAAAACCTCGCAACGAAATCAATTAATATGGAACGTTTATAATCAATATGAACGGGACATTTCACGGGTCATCCACATATTCCTTACACTCACTATCATGCCTCAAAGAACTATGTAGCGGGTTTTCACTATCTCCCCCACACTTAGGCCCTTCAAGATCCTCTAAATTGGAAATCACCTCATAATCAACTCGAGAATTCACCTTTTCATTCTTATTCACTTTGATCTTGTGACCTCCAAACCGCTCAACGAGTTTTTCTACGGTTTTTCCCATTACTTTGACTACTTTTTCATCGGATTCTTCAGACTTTTCAAGTGTATCAACAGACACCTTCCCAACACAATTCTCCATTTTGTTATCACTAGATACCTGCTCATTTAATTTTCTCATTGATACCTGCTCATTTAATTTTCGTCATCGGGGTTACCCAATGTTCATCTTCTTCACATTTAGAAACTTTTTCATCCACCCCAACAAAGGTGGATACTTCCATCACGGTTTCTTTAATCGGTAATGAACAAGTGGTGCTAATAGACGAACTCAACTTGGTTTCAAGAACTTGACTCAGATTTTTCAATTCTCGCTCAAGATTTTGTATCGACTCTTGTTGACTCATCAAAATTTCTGCATTATTTCTTATTTGAGATTCCATGAATTCACTTGTCATACCCTCTTTACTAGATTTCCTTACCTCCTCTTTCTCTTTCACATTCGGTGCATACTTTTGAACCTGATCATGGTTAGTATCCAACAAAAAACAATCCTGGACATCCGGTGTATGTAATGAATTAAAAATGTTAATCCGTGATCTCTTATTACCAAAAGAAATGTCCATAACCCCAGTTCTACAATTGATAAGAGCATCAATTGTGGCCAAAAATGGACGACCAAGAATGATCGTCGGTTGGGTCTCCCTAAAAGTGGTCTCTGTGTCCATAACTATAAAATCTATCGGGCAATAAAAGTCTTTCACTTTCACAATCACATTTTCTAATATACCCCGTGGAGTTCTCATTGACCGATCCGCAAGTTGGACAAGAATATCTGTATGTTTTAAAGTTCCCAACTCGTATTGGTCAACAAGGCTCAATGGAAGTATGTTAATACTAGCCCCTAAGTCCAACAAAGCCTTTTTGACATTAACATTACCCACCGTAACCGAAATTAATGGTGTCCCCGGGTCCTTAAACTTAGGTGGAAGTGAACCTGAAATTACAGCACTCACTTTTTCAGTTAATTTTACCTTTTTGGGCAATGATACGTTGAGTTTACGCTTTTGAACACACAAATCTTTTAAAAACTTAGCATATGCTAGAATTTGTTTGATTGCATCAATAAGTGGAATATTGATTTTTACTTGTTTAAATGTTTCCCACATATCATCTGTTTTCGGTCCCTTTTTCCCATAAGGAAATTGGTTTGGGGACTCCAAAGCCTCGGAGAATGGAATGGTATTAGTTTCCATGTCTGATTTCCCAATTTCTTTAAAGATGGGTTCTTTATTTTCCACCCCCTTCCCATGGTCAATATTTTCACTTACCTCATCCTCCTCATCAAGAACGATAGGAGACTTACTTGCATCGCGTTGAGCTACCTCTTTCTCACCAACCTTATTGTCATACTTCTTTCCACTACGCAAGGTGCCTACCATGTTTACACTATGTCCTTTTCCCGAGTCCTTATGATTTAGATTTAACACCGTATAACTCAGTATGGTACCCGGCTCCCGATTTCCCTTACTCTCCGCTACATTACCAATCTCCTTAGCCAATGCACCAATAGACTTGTTTTGCACCTCCACTATTTTTCGCATTTCGGAAATAAACACGTCCATCTTGGCATCCGAGCTCGATGGTTGATTGGGTGGAGCATTGTTTTGATTTTGGTTTTGGTTTTGATAATTGTTTTGATTTTGGTAATTGTTTTGGTTTTGGTTTTGGTTTCGGTTTCGGTTATTGGGATAAGGGTTTTGGTAGTTTCCTTGGTTTTGAAAGTTGTTTTGGTTTTGGAAGTTATTTTGAGGTCTTGGTTGGGTTCCTTGATTGTTAGCATTTAGAGAGTTGTTGTTGCTCCAACTAAAGTTTGGATGATTTCTCCATCCCGGATTATATGTGTTAGAGTATGGATCAAACCTCCTTCCCTGAACCTCATGAACCTGTTCTTCCATTATTTGTTAATTCACAGGTGGGATCCCATTCCTACACCCGTGTGCAAAATGAGAAGGATCTCCACAAATCTCACAAACCTCCTGAACCTGCGAAACATTACAAGCAAGACCCTGGTTTGGGTTGTTAAATATAAGCATTTTCAAATCATCTAATTCTTGTTCTAAGTTCCTAGATGAACCACCCAAGTCGAAAACATGATTCACTCGGGAAGTACTAGGTTGTTTCCGATTAACCGAAGCTTGGGTTTTTGAACCCTTGCTTAATTGCTCAAAGAAAGTCCACTCATCATCACTAGATCGAGTTAAAAATGCCCCACCACTAGCCGCTAAAAGGAATTGCCTATTTTGGGAATCCAAACTATCATAGAAAATTTTAACCAATTCCCACTTTGGTATCTCATGGTGTGGGCATGCTCTAAGTAACTCCTTCAAACGCTCGTACGCTTCATGAAATAATTCACCCGGTAATTATTTAAAATATTTTATTTGCGTACGCATGTCTGAAGTTTTACTTATGGGATAAAACTCCTCTAAAAACCGTTTTTTCATCACCGCCCAAGTATTAATACTCCGGGCGGGTAAAGAGAGAAACCATCGTTTTGCCTTTTCTTTAAGTGAATAAGGAAATAATCGAAGACGTACCTCATCATCAGTGAAACCATTTACCTGATTAGTAGCACATATCTCATTAAATTCAGTGATGTGTTCATATAGTTCCTCGTTAGCCATACCTCGGTAGGTTGACAAGATCGAAATGAGTTGAGGTCGGACCTCAAATTGTCGATTGTTTCCTCCTGCCGGTGCAGGATAAACAATGGGTGAGTGATCCTTAAAATCACCCGGTTGGTAGTAAGTATCTACTCCTCTCTGTCGTTCGTCCATCTCGTCTCGTTGATCAAAAACTTCCTCTTCAGTATCAGAATCTGATTTAGGAGAGTTTGGTGGAACAATTGGATGTGACTCTAACTGTGGTTAAGTGGATTCTGAAGCCACTGTCGAGCCCTTTAAAATTCTTGTAGCTTTTCGATTAGCTTTTGCGGATTTCTCGATTTCCGGGTCTAAAGGCTTAAGATTTTGATCTCCCAAACTCCGAGTTTGCATACACTAACCTGCACTTCAACAAAAACAAGAACACCGAGCGTAAAACTGGCAAAAATAAAATAAACAAAACGCTATTTTTGGATTTTTATTGGTTTTATAATTTTTATGGTTTTTCTAATTTAACACGAAAGCAATAAAATAAGAGCTTGCAATCAAGCGCACACTTCCCCGGCAGCGCCGTCAAAATTTGATCGGTGTCGAAGGGCCGGTCAAAAATAGCCTAATTACTCTACTTTAGATAGGGTAAGCATGATTCGTTCCACGGGAAGCTATGGTTAACTAGCAAGTAATTTCAGGATTTGTTTGTTTGTGATTAACTAAAATTAATTAAAGTAAAGACTAGATTAACAATTACTAAGCAAGTGTAAACTTTGAGTATTTAAGAGCATAAACAATGAGCTAATTAAAAAGGTTGTAATCAATTGGATGGAAGGCTTTATTCCTTAACAATCCTAATTATGCATGCATTAGTTCAACAAGTCCTTATGCTATCAAATTATCAACTAAATCTCATAGACAAGACTTCTTTAGTTTTCCAATTTATGATTATCTTGGGCACAAGCAATACTACTTACACATGTTGTCTTTATCCCTATACTAAATTGTAACTAGGTTGAATTAAGCACAAGATGTTAAATATCAATCACTTGTCTTACAACAATCAATAACTTTCAAACTTGCATTAAATGATAATTCAAAAGATTCAATGAAATTATAAACCAAAAGACATAAGGATTACAAATTCAAGAATCACATAAGTAAATGAAGAACTAAACATAACATAATTGTTCATGCAAGGAATAAAGTGAAAGAAACTAGCCCAGCATGTTGGTGATGATGATCATGGTTGCTTCTTGAAGTTGCATGATGAACACTCCTTGAAACCTAGCTTGAATCTTGATTTGATGATGATTGATGAAGTGTTTTTATGTGTTTGATGCTCTAAAAACTGATGGAAAAAGTTATCAATTCGTACCCTAGGGTTTTCATTATATAGGGGTGAAGTAGGGTAACTCCCAAGCATTAAATTCCTCAAATTCGGCCTCAAATTTTATCCAAAAATAGCTCCAGCCGCAAATTATGCTCACCGGGCGCAAATTACGCCCGGGCGCCAAATCCAGGCGCCTCCTTATGCCCGAATTCCACCTGAAAAGATTTGTGACACCCTGCCAGGCGCCTACATGCGCCCACCAGCCTCCTCCTTGCGGCTGGGTTCCAGTTTTCGCATTTTTTTCTTGTTTTAACCCCCGTTTTCGCGTTTTCGTCCCAAATCGTTACTCGTTATAAAAACCACATGAAATAGCTTTTTAAGCCTCAAATGTACACATAAAATTCACCTCTTAACATCAATCATGATCGGCGTTTAAGACCCGATCATATATATATATATATATATATATATATATATATATATATATATATATATATATATATATATATATATATATATATATATATATATATATATATATATATATATATATATATATATATATAGGGATTTAGTCTGCAACAACTTCAGGGGTATAACATGTAAAATTATAATTTTATTAAAAAACTTTAAACAAATTCCACTCAAATTTTTAACGGGCCGTATCTTCCCACTCGCCGTGAGTTAAATAATTTTAACTCGAAATAATTTTACGAACACAATGCAAATAACTATACACGAAACGGACTTTTTAAAAAAAACGTAGCGTATCAGTGTATCTTTCATACATATATATACACATATAATAAACAACCCAAACTAACTATATCATATCGATGGTTTCGTCCTCCTTTTTTACTCGATTTTCTTGGCATTAAAAATGTGTTGGTCATTAGGTACATTAGGTACTAATCACGTGCATCCAAATACACTCGCATCAACACGTTTTTAATTCTATAAATACATAACGCTGCGTTAAATATAAATATGCAATCTAAAAGACCCCACCGCATCGCGCGGGTCTCTCTTACTAGTTATACGTGAAAATAGTTAAGTTATAGCTATTTGGGCTTCTATAACCAAAACAAAATATTCACGTGCGTTTAGGTCTTACAATAATCGGGCCTAAGAGACGGGCTTTGAGATAATTGTAGTTGCAAGTCAGCCGAAGTTGGCATTTCAGGCTCAAACGGGCCCATGCTAGTTTCTAGACTCATTGTAGCCATAGTAGTTTTCGGGCTCCAATGAGCCCATATCTACGTCAATTTCTTGAAGTTCAAAATTGAATCTGAGCCAAGGTCCCCCCTATACGCAGCTGGCACTAAATACGTAGAGTATATCGATTTTGTTCAAAGCAAAGGGTCCCCAATATTATTATTGACATATGCTATTATTATTCTTTTCGCTCCAAAAATAAATAAATAAATAAATATTAAAATATTCAAGCTTAGTCTCATTTCATTCAATATTTACGTACTTTTCAGTTATTTGGAACTAAAAGCAGCAACAAGAATAACAAAAAAAATCAATCCACGAATGTGAGGGCTTTTATGAGAATAATATTAAATATTAATTATTCTTGGATTAAAATGCGTAGCGTCTAAACATAACGAACACTGGTGAAGGTTAGTTTAACCACCACCCTCTTATTTTGGAAAATTCAAATCCCTTCCTTTTTGGAAGAAATCGTTTTGATATATTCTCCAAAACAATTCCACCAGATCACAACTTTTACACACAACACATTCACAACTTCTAAACCTAAACAAATCGTCTCCGCTTTGCTCCTTATTGCCGCCGTACACCGCTACCAAGAACCACCACCTTCAACCCTAACTTATAATTGTTTATTAGTGTAGAACAGTTCAAGAGTGTGGTGTTATCGATAAGCTAATATTGCAAGTATTTGTGTAACGAATTCATACGGTATTGATTTTGATTTGAATATTTATCCCCTGCTCTAGTATCTTATCCTGATAAGTTTCATTGGATGTAGCTCGTATTATTATTTAGATCACACACCCTACAAACATATGATAATGATTTGAAGGAAAAAAAAAAGGAAAAAAAAAAAAAAACGGGTTCTTAAACCGAAATATGACCCACATACGATCCGTGGGCCTACCCGATTCCTCGGCCGGTCAAGGCGGGAATACATTACATTTCACACGCGCTTGAGTAATTCAATGCTCACACTCTAGCTATACGAAATACTCCGTAATACTACGTAGTTAAAGTTTGGGCGCGTTCCAAAGATACGCGTGTGGGTGAGGGAATATGTTTACCCGCAACTCGTGCGCAGAACTCTTTTTTACTCCGTGTGGAAAACGGTGCACCGACTCACTGGACAAGGCACGTGACCTCGTGACATACTCCGTATTAATCTTGGTTTAATATTTTTTAATCAATACTAAATCATTTTATTTATTTTAAAAATATTAAATCTAAATCTAATCCTCGAAAGTCCCCTCCTTCTTTTGACCGGTAAAGATTCCCTTATCGTCATTTTAACAAATATTTGTTACTCTTTATTTTATTCTTTTGAAGAACAATTAGCATTTTTCTAAATATTTTATGTGAAGTCATTGTAACCTCAATCATTAAGATATAGCACTTGACCAAGCTGACCAAATCGTTAAGTTTAAATTTGGTTGATCACTTCCATATCTAAATTTTTGATAAATTCACCATAATACAATCTTTAAAAAGTATCTTTAAATAAATTCTAACATTAAAATTGTGTAAAACATCAACTAAGAGTATATTAGGCAATGTATGTGAATCTTGTAATACTAAGGGCATGTTTACTTATCTATTAGCTGGTTTATTTATGCACGGATCTTAATTTAATAAGTAAAATTATTGTTTCTTTATCACTTAAACTGACATTTAATTTGAAAATATGTTTATTTTCAGAAGACATGAAATCAAACACCCCTCCAGAATAAGGAGTAAATGAAAACAAAGACAAATTCAAAGAAAAATAAACATCCCCTAAACTAAAAACCAAATACAAAGCAGAGTTTTTAAATTAAAAACTATGAACAGGCATCCTTTTACCTCATTTTTATGTATTTTCTTTTGTCAATAATAATTGTCATTTAAGAGAGAAAACAACAATATCAATAAAAATAACAACTACAACCAGTACAAATATACTCATAGAGGTAGCTACAGAAATCAGAGCCATTTAGTAACTGGTTACACACAAGTGAACAACAAGACTAGTTCTCACTCCAAAGTTGTTTTTACAAGTATTTTTCAAGAACAATCTAATTAGTGGAGTGTACAAATCTAAAAAAAATGGCAGCTTCAGGGGCAACAGACAGAGGCAAAGAAGCAATAGGAATGATGGCACTTCATGAAACTCTCAGAAACTTATGCATCACATCTGATTGGACTTATTCTGTTTTCTGGACCATTCGTCCTCGCCCGTACGTACACTTTTCTTTATCCAATTCAGTGGCAGTTTGTTTAGGTTTTCAATTTGGTTATATGTTTGTTTTCAGTCGACTTCGAGGTGGTAACGGGTGTAAAGTTGGAGACGACAATGGTAGCTTGTAAGTTCTTCTTCTATATAGTTTTTTTTATATATAAGTTTGAGTGTATATATGTTGCAGTTTACTCATTGTACTCGCATGCGGCGTACTTTTAACTATTTTACTAGTTAATGTAACCATGTTAGAAAAAGTTGCATGAATATGTAAGCATGTTTCAAATAATTAATGGTAAAAAAGTTGAAATATGTTGTGTTTTAGTGCAAATGAGGCCTGAAATGAAACAATGGATTAGTGTTATGATTATGGTGATCTGATTAACCATCCAAGATAGCCTAGTGGCTGGGGTTTCTGGTTCAAACCTCACAAACAACGTAATTTGGGATAACCAGAGAAAATGGTCGTAAACTGTCATGGATAACCGGTTAAACTGCGTACATGTTAGTAAACATACTTACCTTCCCTGGTAGCCTGAACAAAACAACCTTAAATGTTTACCCATTTATTATAATGATTAATTGATGATTGATTAATTTGCAGGATGTTAATGTGGGAAGATGGATTTTGTAGAGGAAGAGTTGAAGAAATGGATGGAAGTGAAGATCAAGTTAAGAAATCATTCAGCAAAATGTCAATTCAGCTCTATAATTATGGAGAAGGGTGGGTACTTGGTAGGTGTATCATAAATTTAATTTAATGACATTAATCTCTAAATTAAGTTGTGTTCTTATAATGTTTGATTTTCTTGAAATGCAGATTAATGGGAAAAGTTGCTTCTGATAAATGTCATAAATGGGTGTTCAAAGAGCCTACAGAATCTGAACAGAATGTATCTAATTACTGGCAGAGTTCTTTTGATGCTGTAAGCTTCTTAAGAACACACACTTATATTCATAAGCCTATCATACTCATGATAAAATCATTTTTTATTTAAATGTTTCATCTTAGTTTTGTAGTATTACATATTACATATTACATATTACATATTACATATTACATATGATGTATGATCCAGCTTTCAAAACTGATTCTATTGAGGTTGATTAACAAGGTTTTTGTTTCTGTTTATAAAGATTCCTACTGAATGGACTGAACAATTTGATGCTGGGATTCAGGTAATCATCCATGAATTTTTTTTTAAAGTTATGGCATATGCATGATTCAATCAATCTAAGAATACATTATCACAATTTAATATAGTTTTTTGATGATTTTAAAATAGTAATTATTTTTTTTTTTTTTTTTTTTTTGAAAAGCAAAAAGATATTATAACCAGGAAAGAAAAGAGTACAAAGGGATACAAACTGCCACGAATTATGGCTATATACAAAATTACATTTTGAAATCAGAAAAGCAAAAGAAATTAGAAATTAGAAAATGTAACAAGGAAGATTAGCCGACTCCCGATCTATTGTGGTTGGAGGAGATGAAGGAGCTCGGGTTAATTAGCCATTGTGACCAATCCAAGTTGGATTTCTTTAAGCGTTTCGAGATCCAAGCGAAGCTGGCCGTTTGAATATTGGTTAGAATCGAATCCCCGTTCCACACTTTGTTCTTGAAAACCACCTCGTTTCGGGCCCTCCATATGAAATAGCTACAAGCCCATTTAGCACTCTGCCATATTTGTTTGCCAACTTTTGTGATCCCAGGATGGGCAGAAGTGTAATCGAAAATCTGCTCAAGAGAAGACAAATTTGCATTTGAAGAGTTCCACCATTTGAAAAATAGCAACCATAACTCTTTAACCTTGGTACACTCCAATAAAGTATGATCCACTGTTTCTGTATTGTTGGAGCATAACGGACATAAAATAGAGTCTAAATCTATCCCTCGTTTGTCGAGTTCGACTCTGACCGGGATCCTTTTTTGTTTTGCTCTCCAAACGAAAATACCGATTTTTTGTGGTACTGCTTTATTTAATAGTGTTTCGGATGAAGAATGTGTGCCCAGCCTTTTATCATCGATTAATAGAGCCATTGTTTTCGATTTGTAGACTCCATCTTGATCTAAACGCCATTTCCACTTATCAACTTCCCCATAGACAAAAGTTATACTTTCGATTAAACCCACGAGCAGATCTAAATCATTATGGGCTCGACCTCTGATCGGCCTGGCCCATTTCCAATTGAAGACATTTGACCCCGATGACCCGTTAATTCTATCTTGGACGGTAGCCTGCTTGTCTGTTTCGAGAGCATATAGCCTGCCAAATGAGTCTTTTAGCTTGCTGTTGCCTACCCACATTTCTTCCCAAAACAAGGTGTCGTTTCCACTTCCAATGCTTTTGAAGAAGGATGATGAGAATTCAATTCCTTGAGCATCTATAGCAGCACCAACTTTAATAATGTTTCTCCAAGTTGTTGCTCCCGAATAAGTCCTGTCATGGTTAGCACAATCTAAACCGCCCCCCGACCCGTAAATACTAGTAATGACTTTCGCCCATAAACTATTTTGGTCGGTTTTGAAACGCCACCACCATTTGGATAAAAGTGCAAGGTTTTTTGCATAAAGGGACCCAATGTTTAACCCGCCCATTTTGTAAGGAAGTAGCACTTTTTCCCATTTGACCCAAGAAAGTTTTTTAGATTCACCCGTCCCGCCCCAAAAGAAATTGTACCTCAAGGATTCTAGAAGCTTGACAACACTTGCTGGAGCTCTAAATAAGGAGAAATAATATAAGGGTAAACTGCTAAGCACCGATTTCACGAGTGTTAATCTACCACCAAACGAAATAGTTTTAGCTTTCCAATCGGCTAAACGTTTTTTGAATTTCGAAATGACCGAATCCCACGCATTCAACTTGTTCATTTTCATTCCCAATGGAAGACCAAGATATTTTAATGGAAGTTTTCCTGCCAAACAATTCATCTTACCCGACATTCTTAAGACTTCACTTTCACTTACTCCTATACCGAAAAGACTGCTTTTCTGGATATTGATTTTTAAACCTGAAAGTTTTTCGAAGCATAGGAGAAGTTTCATCAGGTTTGTGGTATTTATGTCACTCCATTCCCCGAAGAAGATCATATCATCGGCATACTGTAAATGCGATACGACAATTTTGTCACGACCTACCGAAACGCCTTTGTAAGATCCTGTCTCAACAGCTTTTTTAACAAGTAGGTTTAGGCCCTCGGCTGCAATAATGAAAAGGAACGGAGATAACGGGTCTCCTTGTCTCACCCCTTTTTCCGGTTTAAATTCGCTGGTTGGAGACCCGTTAACGAGAACGGAAATACTTGTCGAAGTGAGGCAGGCCTCTATCCACTTTAACCATTTGTTTCCAAACCCGAGACTCTTCATTGTGTCGAGAATAAATTGCCACTTGAGCCGATCAAAGGCCTTTTCGAAATCAACCTTGAAGATAAGTCCTTTCTTCTTATCCTTTTTCAGATTGTCAATCGTTTCGTTTGCAATAAGGACTCCATCTAAGATATACCGACCCTCGATAAAAGCACTTTGCTCGACGCCGATTACTTTATGGATGATACTTTTAAGTCGTCTCGCAAGCACTTTAGAGATTATCTTATACATACTTCCGATAAGGCTTATTGGACGGTAATCACGAAGGCATAAAGGGTTGTCGTTTTTTGGAATAAGAGTAATAAAGGATGCGTTACAACCCTTAGAGATTTCCATCCGGTTCCAAAACATATCGAAAACTTTGATGATGTCGTCTTTCATTAGCCACCAAAACTTTTTGTAAAATTTGAGATTAAATCCGTCGGGTCCCGGAGCTTTAGAGCTCCCACAACTTTGAATTGCTTGCCAAATTTCTTCTTCAGTGAATCTATCTTCAAGCAGGGAGTTGTCGTTGTCATTTATACATTGGCATTGGAATAAGAAGGAACCAGCATCCGAATCAGTATCTTTAAAAATAGTCGAAAAGTAATAGTAAACCTCCTCTTTTATTTTTTGTGGGTTGTCTGACCAAATGCCATCGATTTGAATACCACGAATTGAGTTCTTATTGGCCCTTCTCTTGACAAAATTATGAAAATATTTTGAGTTTTCATCCCCCTCGAGCGCCCATTTCACTCTAGATTTCTGCTTCAACATGTTTAATTGGACTTTTTCTTTAAGGAACCATTGTTTTCTTTCATTTAGCCAGGACGTTCTTTCATCATCATTTAATTGTCTCGATTCTGCAGTTCGTTCCCATAACTTGGCAGCGTTTGCGTGGCTTTGGATTTCAGTATCGAGGTTGTTGTAGACAGAACTAGCTTGTTTCAGTTCAAGTTTGACCATCTTTAATTTGTTTCTAACAATACAGTCTGCTCTTGAACCCGAGTAATGTTGGTTCCAAATATTTTCAATGATCTGATCGACACCCTCGATTTTTAACCATTCATTGAAGATTCTTATTGGTTTGGGACCAAAATCATAGAAACCGTTTTTTAGAATAATCGGGGCGTGATCCGATTGTTTTCTATCAAGAACGGTAGCATGAATTTCAGGCCAAATATCGTTAAATTCCTCGGAAATCAAGAATCTGTCAATTTTACTGAACTTAATTCCATTATCGCAAACCCGTGTGAATTTACTCCCACCAAGAGGAACATCAATTAAGCATGTGTTGTTGATAAATTCATTGAATTTAGCCGCCCAATTGGAATTGAAATCAGAATTTAATCTATCGAATTGGGATCTTACCTCATTGAAGTCACCACATAAAAGCCATGGAATGTTGTCGTGGTTAATTAAGGATTGTAAGCTGTTCCAGAATCTGACCTTTTTCGCGGTTGAGTGTGCCCGTATACATTTACAATGGCTACTTCTGAAGATATCCCTTGACAATGACCTTTCACAGCTATGAAAAACTAGATATTTAATTTTTTTATACTTTAAGAAGAATTAAATAACAAACAGTTGCATAATTTGTCTTCTACTCAGATTCATACCTACTTATGATAGATATTTGAATATGAGCGATAGACTTCTACAATATGGTCCAACTTTAACCAACTAGACTATCCCATTTTTTAGATTAAATGTCATCACTGTTGTTCTTTTTGACCACAACAATAAACTGAGAACTATCATAATCAGTTACTAATGTATTAAATGTTCAACCTTTCTTTCTTCCAATTTTTCCAAAAATTAGTATTTTTAGAAGTTAAGATTCACTAAGATAGTTATCGCCTACCGGGTGCTTTATTATGCAGACTATTGTCGTTTAAAAATGAATCACAAGTATCCATTTTGCATAAACCAGACCGTATTTGATTGAATTAATGAATTATATGGTGGTTAACAATCTTGTGACGGTTAAAATTGTGAGTTTCTGTCTTATGTTAACAGACTATAGCTGTGATTCAAGCTGGTCATGGACTTTTGCAACTTGGTTCTTGCAAGATTGTAAGTGTAATCTATTCTGTTTTATGTATATCATATGTTATATATTGGGGCGCAATCCATGGAGATGTTTTATATATATCATATGTTATATATTGGGGCGCGATCATGGAGAAATAAAAAAAAAAGGAGGAAGGGGAAATAATGTGACGAATGATACGGAGTACATAAGATGTGTGATGCATGATATTTCACTGTATTACACTGTTTCCCCCTCTTCCCCTTTTCTTTTACTTTTGGTCTTATGACCAAAAATGTTACAGTTTTTGAATATATACACAACAACAACAACAAAATTCAATACCACATGAGTGGTGTATGGGGAGGTGAGATGTAGACAATCCTTCCCCTATCCGAGAATAAAGACAAGTCATTTCTCCACCCAGAGTGAAACACTCTCAAAAGTAGAGAAAGTCATCTCTCTCTCTATTCGACGGATAAAGAGATTGCTTCCGAGAGGACCTCCGGCCTTTAAGTAGGAAAAAGTTTTTTTTTTAAAATAAAAAATAATAAAATAAAAATAAGTAGACGCCATGAAAATGGTAGAATCAAGTTTCCAGGGGTTTTAAATCATGCCTGGAATTTAATTTAGGCTCTAAGAGTCAGTCAAATCGCCAATAAATCGACGATTGCTGTCGACTCAATAGAGCCTACAGTTTTTGAATATATATCAAGGCAAAAGTAACATCATTTGTTGATTATACCTTTTGGGTTGGATTTAAGTTACTAATTACGTCGTCTATTATGTGTATAGATTCCCGAAGACCTTCATTTTGTGCTTAGAATGAGGCACACATTCGAATCACTTGGCTATCAATCTGGTTTCTATCTTTCCCAACTATTTGCATCGACTAGAGGCAACATTTCATCGCCTTCTTCCACGGCAATGGCGCTAAAACAACCACCAATTCCAACCCGTCCACCACCTCTCTTCAACTGGGCTCCACCTAGAACAATGCCATCACCCAACTTTCACAACCCAGGACAACTTGGATACCCACCCGGGTCATCAAAAGACGAACCCCACATGTTCTTACACCCTCACTCATCCGAACCCCAGTTGGACAACATGATGGGCCCTGGCCCAGAGCATGTTCAAAATGACATCAAATGGCCCAACGGGCTGAGCTTCTTTAGCGCCCTCACAGGAAGAACTGATGAAGCCAAACTACTTTTCAATTCAGACGGGCTAGGAAACAAGCCCGAGGGTTGGCACCCTGACCAAATGAAGAACCCGAACGATTTCTTGAGCTTGGATAATAACACAAACTCGGATCATAACCTTGGAAAGGTAGATCATAATAAGTATAAAAGAAGCTTCACTTTGCCTGCAAGATTGACAACTTCTTCTTCATCATCTTCATCGCTCGATCACCATAATAAACACAACCCTAATGGAGAATACAGGAACCCTGAAGCCTCAATGTACTCTGATGTCATGGAAACTTTCTTGGAGTAATATAATGATGAGATGAAGGGTATGTATCAGTTAAAGGATTTTAATTAGTTGTATTATTTGTTCTCATTTCATATCTTGTTGGTTCATAACACTTGTACTATTAGCATACAATATTTCTTTGATCTAGTTGGTGTGGTTGATTTATATAACTGTCTTTTGGTTTGCATTATTTTCTTGATGGTGGTTCTTGACAGTTGTACATTATAACTTACGAATGCATACATATCAGGGCAGGTTTATGCAACTCTGTTATAAATGGATGTCCTAGTGTTGAAGTTGCTACCTAATTTAGACGCAAAAACAGTACCAATCGTAAACATCTATATTCGTAATTTCGTACCAGATTCAATCAAAACACAATAAAATGAATTATAATAGTTAGAACAATAAACCGAAAAATATAAATCTATAGATAATACCGTACATGGCAATCTTTAACAGATGATAACTAATAAACAAAAACGTAAACAAGGATTCAGATTTGGTGTTCTTGTTGATTTTGGTTTTTTTGATGAATTAGGGAGAGAGTTAGTTTGTGTTTTTAGGAAATGGTAAAATGATAATGTGTGTTTAGAAAAAAGGCTGGTGTGTTAGGGTTGGGCAAAAACGTTTTTGCATATATGGAAGCAATTGAAAGGCTTTCAAAGTGTTGATTTGTTTTCACAATATGAGGAGAGGTGGTTATGGACTTATGGTTAACATTCGTTAGTCAAGGTTAAGTTTAGGACTAAAGGTGTAAATAAAACTAACCTAAACCTAACTATTAGTCGTACAAAGATTACAGCACACGTCGTTTTATATATTTAACACCAATGCCGCAGTAATTAAATTATTTGGCAGATACATAATGAAATATAAGTTATACGAGAAAATTAAGAAAGAAAATTGAGAAATGCAATGCTACTGATTTCCAAGTTATATCAATGACGACCCAATTCAAGTAGATCTTAGTAAACTACCTATAAACTACTACTGTATATGCTACAAGCAGAGGCGAAACTAGGATTTTTTTTACCGGGGGAAAAAAAAAAAAATTAAACCGTAGCAATTTTTTTTTGACAAAATTTGAAGAATTTGGGGCAAAAGTTGGAGATTTTGGGGCAAAATTTGAAGATTTTGAGACAAAATTTGGAGAATTTGGGGCAAAATTTGAAGGTTTTGGGGCAAAATTTGTAGGTTTGGAGGCAAAAAAAAAAAAAACTACCGGGAGCAAAGTCGAAAAATCCAAAATTTTTACTCTGAAAAAAAAATCCACTGGGGGCGGCCGCCCCCCTCTGCCCCTACACACTTTCGCCCCTGGCTACAAGTGTGTTCATTAGAAAGTTAATCACTTTGAAGAGAATCAATGAGAGAGTCTTCACATAGATCCTCATATGTTGAATATTAGCTAATGATGCGCATACTCGCATACTTCATATACACGCATCACGCGTGACCAGTACGTAACTAACATTGCACAATCAACATATTACTAAGTAAAAACGTGAGTGCGCTATCCATGATAATACCATTGTGGCGCACTACAAGCAAACACACTTACAAAGCTCATGCTACAAGCAGGCACGCTTATAAAACTGGCGCTGACAGAAAGCTGGACCAAGGACTTTAAAAGTACAGATAATAACAGTAGTACACGAATTGACAAAAAGGACACCATAAGTGGTCGGCACAATCCCAACACTGTACAACTGCCAGATGATGCTGCAGGTTGCACGACGGATGTGGCAGACAACTGGCAGATTGTCTATGCTTGATCAGGAACCACTTGCACTTTTTCAACTTTAGAGACAAAATAGTACGACTTGACAATGATTTGTTCCATTTGTCCTATTACGTGTCACTAAGTAACTAAAACGTTCAACCATAAGCAGGGCATCAAACTTTCACACATTTACACATTAACACATCACCAAATACTCTAAACACATTTACACATTAACACATCACCAAATACTCTAAACACTCTCTAATATCATTTCATCATCGTTAGGCGAATAACCCGTTTAACTGGAATCATAACAGCTCCAGAGCTTTCATTAACAGATACAAGTAACGTTCTATGAACATAAACCCTCACAACCCCTCCTTGAGCCATCAATGTCTGCTAGTCCGATGATGGTGGGTTAATATTTGAACACCCTAGATCATCTCTCACATCAGGGTTATTAACGGTGCACTGAATCGCGGTGTTAAAATTGAAAGACCCTTATATCCCCCTCTTTTGTTGGCAAGTATAGACCGAAACATAAAGGATCATTTATGTGCTTGATTATTAGCATACTTAGAGGTAGTAATATGAAACTTAACTGATTGTACTGGTTAGAAATTTAGGACTAGGTTAGCTTAGTGGTAAAGTTGACTTAGGATTCAAGTTAGGGGGTGTTTGTTTTTGCGTTTGGAAGGTGGTTATTTGATCATCACGTTTTCAAAACGTAAATAATTAAAAAATAGTGTTTGGCAAACTAAATATTAGAATCAATTAATTGCGATTTGAAGACCTCAAAACGTGAAAATGAAAAAACAGGTCACCCTTTACTGCAGCAAAACGTGATTATTTGATTATCTAATTATTTCCTTTTCTGCTTATCTTTTCCCACAACTACTCGTTAATTTATCAAATAATTTGATTTGACATACACCTAAAAGGCTAATTAATCGATTATTGCGTTATGAAACAGTATAATCAAATCTAAACACCATTAATATTTAACACATTTTGCTACAGTTAATTATTTGATTTTAATTATCTAAATCGCATAATCAGTTTTGAAAACGCAAACCCAAACACCCCCTTACATGGAGTATTAAGTAATTTGGTTTAAGTTTTATAACACCTTATAATTGATGAATGATGGTAACCTGTAAAATCCATATGATACGTTCTAAGAATAGCATATATGAAAGATAAAGTTCAAAACGACTGAGTAGCCAAATGGCAAGAAGATGGCCTAACAAGACCATACTTATAAGTTTCAACCTTATTGTTTAGTTGTCTCATCCCACGTCGGCAATGTAGTTAAATATAATATAATGCTACTTATAATAGATTGGGTTCCTCAACCTCTTGAATTAACTTTTGGGGTTAGTTTTGGATCAAGTTTAATAATTTATATGGTATCAGAGCTAATGTTTGATGTTGGGACCGCGCCCGCAGTTATCTTCGCCTCGTGTGTAGGGGCGTGTTGAGTTATCTCATCCCACATCAACAATGTAGCTAAATATTTCATAGCTCGAGTTCCTCAATCTATCGAGTTAACTTTTGAAGTTAAATTGGAGTTAACTTTTGAAGTTAAATTGAGCTAGCCTATTATTTAATACTCATCTCCAAAACTAACAAAGTTACACGTCAAATGGCTAATCCAATCATCTAAAGTTACAAATTACTCTACCAGAGTTTAATTTGGGTTTTCACTTTAGATTCCCAAATTCCCAACTACTGCTTATAACTTAGGCTAATATGATGAGTTAATATAAATATATGGAATCACATTTATGCATACTACACCGGATATAACCCTTCAATAGTGAAGGACAAATAATTCCATTTTCCATTCAATAAACAAACCAATTGAAATTCTCAAACCTCAACAATAAAATGAATGAGGAAAAAAAAAAAAAGTGACAACAATTACATATTCAAATCCCGTGAAAAATAATAATAAAAAAGAAATATATAGAAACAAAAAAAAAAAAAAAAAAAAAAAAAAAAAGAACAATATGGTAATCATGTTCTCACTTTTGTTCTCTTTGAAGGTTCGATCGCATGACACTCTTGACATGTCGTCACAAGCCACCCAACAAGCCTCCGAAAAATCCCTTTTCTGACGCTACCATCTCGCTTCCCTTTACACCTCTTCCTTTTCTTCAAAGAATTTCGTCGGTTCAACAATGGAGTTGGTGCAATAAACTGCCACCTTTGTGAATGACTATATTCGTTACAATAAATTTGACGCTTACTTTCCTTATTTGGAAACCTTTTGTTTGTTTTGGTCGTTTTAGTTGCAACACATTTTGCTTGATTGATCGTTGTTAATTTGTTTTTATGTGACATTTCACTAGTGCTTGTTCTCGCACTAGTGCAACTGCTGTTACTAGTACTGTTACTGTTGCTGCTGGTACGACTGTTTGTGCTATTACTTCTAGAAGACAATAACGAGCTCTTGCTACTTATACTGCTTGTTCGGCTCATGATCATTGATCTTGGAATGTTGAAATTGGTAGGTTGCACGGGGAAATCATGAAGGAGGAATTTTCCATTGAAGAATAGTTGATCGGCTAACTCTGACTCGAACTTTATATCGGGTGACATGGCCGGAAAAGTGAAGATATCGCCGGTGGAATTAGCTTTTTTCCGGCGATGAGGCTCCATAATGTTGGTAGGAAATGGAAACTAGATGGCATTGCAATTGGATGTAAAGTTGGCATGAATTTATAATGCTCGGAAAAAAATATGAGAAAGTGAGAATAATGGGGATTGGGCCCCTTCTTGAATTGCCCCCTAAAGAGGAGGTCATATGGGTCCGGAGTCGTAAGTTTAACGTGGCCAACTCGTTTAGTTTTCTTATTAGGTAACGTTTTTATTTTCTCTATAAGAGAATTACAATTACAATTAAACAAATTAAAAATGTATCAAACTTTAAGGTGGTCATATTTATCATATTTATTTTAACACACACTTGGTATTTGAAGCTAAATTAATAAAGTTTTACAGTATAATTTAATGGATATACGCTGTATAAATAGAAAAGACTTGCTTGACCAATATCCAAACTTATTCAGTCATGCAGTTTTATACATAATCAATAAATGACACCGGCAAATTATAATGTGGAATTAAAATTTCATATGAGATTCATAAGTAATACTCCGTAATAAAAAAGAAAAATTTGTAACGATAACTTTAAAAGTTGTCATTAAAAAACTTAAACATTAATTTATGTTTATACATTTTAATAACTACTTACTCTTGAAAATAATTACCCTTAAATGTACTACTATTTAATGCACATAAATACTTTTAATTACAACTCTTAGGGTTGTAATTAGATGATTCCATAATAAAAAGTGAGCTATTTTTTTTTTCTTTAGAAACAAATGCTAATATTTTCTAGTGATTATGCCCAATTTGAAACTAATGTGATTTGTGTTCTAGAAGATGCTTTTGGTTAATTGCTTAGTTTGGGTACTGAATTCCCAAACGCTACGTTTGGGCCCTTATTTTAGGAGTATTAAACTAAATGGGTTGAAATAGCCACCTTAACTTCCAAAGGGTCATGTATTGCCCAAGGTCGTGATTGATATAATGATGGCATATTTTGAAGTGTTATTGGATATTAAAATAGGTGTTATTCGATATGTGCAGTTTGGCGTCGAAGGTGTACTTGGAAATGGGTCAAAAAGGGGTTTTTAAGGCGGAAACTGAAGTTTCAGCACATGGTGCTCCACACTTGAAAGGAATGCGCCGCACCATAATGTGAAATTTGCTACTGACTTTGAGGTGTCAAAGATCAGCTTTATGGTGCGCCGCAATTGGCACATGCGGCGCCGCAGGTGCGCCGCACCTGCTGCTGTGATTATAAATAAATTGTGTCGTTTTTAATAAACGGGTTTGAGACGTTTCACCCACCATCGTCGGGATTGCCGGTACTGATGGCTTGAGGGGGTGTCTTAAGGTTAGTGTTCGTAGAACGTTACCTGCATCCTTTTAAAGTAAGGCTTGAGTGTTGTGTGTCCGGTAGCGCGTGTAATGCACTATCTGCTAACGCAGGTTTGGGTATTAGAACAGGGTTGCTAATAATAGTATATGTGTGATGTGATGTTGTATCCTTTCCCTGTAATGGAGGTTTTAGTTCCTTATTTATAGCCTGATCCCGTTTGTCCAAAATGTTATGTAATAGGACAAAAAGAACATGCTTGATCATGATCGTACTACTCTCCCTGCAAGTTGACAAAAGCAAAATTAATCCCGTCGGGCCTATTTCTTGTCTGTCATAACTGCTTTGCAGGTTGTGGCGCCTTACAATGTGAGGATCATGCCACATTCATCCGTTGTTTGTTGTATTTTACCTGTGGGTGGCGGGTTGTAACCTTGTTTGTTGTGTTTTACATACATCAGCACTTGTCTGCTCGTGATGGCGTCGTTTGCCTCGTCTTTCGCGCATGCGCGCCATTTTGGATAGTGCCTATGTTAGTCTAAACACATGGTTAGCCTTTATTTAACACGTGATTAGCACATGTGATGCGCAATGCAAGAGGTTTGAGCATGCGTATCATTAATAGCAATACTAAACGTGGTCAAAAGCAGCATAGAAATAATCATATACATTACAAAGTTTATACTATCAGTTTTGAATAACATACTATTATTTTTCGTGTAGAAAAAATATTATATAGTACAACATTATAAAATATAAGAAGTGATGTGCGAATAAAAATGACAGTGATCTCCATTGTACAATATTTATATTTATGTAATCTTTCAACAATGTTAGATTATAATCATTTAACTAGCTTTAGCTGAAAAATAGAAGTCATATTGTTTCTAATTGGAACATATGACTTTAAAAGCTTTTGTAACCCCCTCTTTTAGCGTCTTGCTAGGGAGTTTTTGATTAATAAACTTTTGACCGTTCAAAAAAAAGTAAATGAAGTGAGCTACTAGCGAGCTACTTGAGTTCAACTCGTTAAAAACTCGATTCAAGCCGTGCTTAGACAACCTTGAACATATTTTGAAGGTTGTTTAGTAAACGAGTTGGAGCTCGAACTTATTATATCGAGCTCGGACTTATTATATTGAGCTCGAGCAAACTCGGGGTATAAATGAGCTTTTAATTTATACATTATTATTTACTTTTATGTTAATATATATATATATATATATATATATATATATATATATATATATATATATATATATATATATATATATATATATATATATATATTAAAAGTATAAAATTATATAATAATAGAGATTATATATAAACTCGAGTCGAACTCAAGTGAAATTCGAGCTTGTATAATATCTGACGTGCCGATCTCGAGCTTTATATATTAGGCTCGAATCAAACCGAGCTCGAGCTCGAGTTTTATAAATTTTAAACACGCTGAGCTCGAGCCGAATCAAGCTCAAACTCGACTAGTTACACTCCTAAATGAACATATACAATATAATTTCAAAGGATTGTAGCTATGATCTTATGGAACATGTGGAATTCAACTTTAAGGCTACGGGTCCTTATAATATTGACAAAGTCATGATTGATGCTCAAAGAACCATTAAACTTGAAACACTTGTATAACATTATTGGCACAAAGTACCTTTGAAATGTTTATAAAATGCTTCTTTCTACTTATTATGCTTGTTCTTTGATTCCTACCCTTTCTTTTCAGTTTGTAATCCAACCATTTCAGTCCACATAGCGTTTGTATTAACACATTAAAATACCTTATTACCCCCTTCATAAACTTTCATCATCATATATCATATTCATATACTTTGTTAAATGAAACTAAAACAAATCAAGTATTTTTATTCCAGGCTATCTTGATAAGACGGGTATTTTTACTATGAACTGCGTAAACTAATCGGGTTATTACATTAGCTATTTTAAAAGACCCTCACCACTATTAAGCTACCATAATTACTTTAAAAAACGAAATAAAACTCCAAGATAACGATGACTCATCGGCTCATCGCCATGTCATCATTAATCCAATGTTCCAAAGGCTCAAAGTCGTAGATTACAATTAAAAAAAACTTATCAAGATGACTTGAAACTAAGACGATTTTTTATTTGTAACAAGGAACTCTCATATTAACGAGCACATTGGTTCTCCATAGCAGATAAACCTCGGATATCAAGAACTCAGACGTCGCCCCGATGTCAGGTAAAACACATTCCATTGTAAATTCTAATTAGGCTCAAGAGGACATTGCTAACGATTGAATCCGAGACCTACAGCTTCACTAGAAGTCTTGCTCGTCACTTAATGACTACCCAAGTGGTTTAACTTGATAACTAATCAACAACAACTAAAACCAAGACAAATTTTCTTTATTGTTGATAAGTTATTAAGTTATATTGTTATAACCGATAGGATTAGACCATGAACTTTTATTAACATCTTGACTTAGAACAAAATATCACATTAACATTGTTGAGGCTTAACATCATTGGGTCAAAACTTGAGTATTATACTTGTCGTGCTTCCAAACTATAATACACAGGGAGACAACTCAAGAACTCTAACAAAACCATTGTCTCCCATTTATTTATAATAGTAGGGGACCTTTTTCTTACCCAAAACTTGTATTCCAAGGATTATGTGGCATGCCTTTGACCAACTAACTTACCATCAATGCCACTTCTCAATCCTCACTTTCTTTTTTTCTTTACGTTTGTTTTTTTATGAAGTTATTCTCTCTCTCTTTTTTTAACATTAATAATGTTAACAAATAAGTAGTTTATCAAGTGGAAAACTTAATAAAAAAAAGAGGGAATGCCCCTTATTTGTTTATTTATTTATTTTTGAACGCCAAATGCAATTTTAGTTTTGAACGGCAAATCCGCAAATCCATTAATTCGTTGCTTATTAATTGAAGAAGCTGTTGGTTTTATTTTTGATAGAAAAATTGATATTGTTACTTTGTGAAGGATGTTATTCCACATAGGTGGGAGGAAAAAGTTGGAGGTGTCTCCCTTAGTTATAAAAGGAGGTCATGGGCATAATTCTAATTTGCACCACACTTTAAATATTTGATAATTTCTTTCTTTCTTACCCTTGTTTGTAAGTTGTATTAGTTAAATACTTTAGAGAGTGTAGTTGGCTTAAGAGAGTCGTCTATATCATTGTAACAATTTGTGATATTGTGTATTTTCTCTATTTGGAGGTCCGTGATTTTTCTCCTGTTTTGAAGTTTCTACGTTAAATTCTTGTGTTGTGGATTTTTCTTATTTCTTTACTGTTTTTTATTGGGAGTTTGTTGGGAATTAGTGAGACCGTAATTTCTCAACAACCGGTATCAGAGCGTTAGGTTTGACGGGGGGTCTCGGTTATAGAAGTCGGAGTATGCTCTGTGGTTGCCACGGTAGTGGATCGTCCACATCAGAAACGAGTTCTATTTATCGTATAGGGTATCTGGTTAGACAATATTTTTCTGATTCGGAGTAAGTGGTGTCAAGAATTTGTAGTGGACCGGGTGTTGGATTTTCTAATTTAACGGATCATGTGCACCACTCAACTACATCTGTCGTCTAGTCGAAACGTGGGCAAAATCAGAGAAAGTGTTGTTCTTTGGACACGAATACGATGTCAAAGTTCAGTCCAATGAGTTCTGATGTTGAGAAATTTGATGGGAGGGTCAATTTTGGCTTGTGGCAAGTTCAAGTCAAAATGTGTTGATTCAGTCCGGTTTATACAAGGCTTTGAAAGGTAAACCCACCTTCGTTTCCGGCAGTGATTATAGCTGTAAGTTCGATGAAGAAGAATGGGATGATATGGATTTGAGGACGGAAAGTGCGATTAGTTTGTGTCTTACAAAGAACGTGCTTGCAAATGTGCACTGGTTATCAATGGCTAAGGAACTTTAGGATAAGTTGGAGCAGTTGTACCAGGGCAAGGGCATCTCAAACTGGTTGTGTCTAAAGGAACAGTTTCATACTTTGCATATGGATGAGGGTTCAAAGATTTCAGATCATCTGAGCATTCTGAATGGTATTATTTCAGAACTAGAGGCTATTGGAGTTAAAGTTGATAATGAAGATAAAGCTTTAAGGTTGATATTATCTTTATCATCGTCATGTGAGCACATGAAACATATTTTGGTGTATGGGAAAGAAACTTTAAAGTTTGAAGACGTTACTAGCAAGCTCATATCCGAGGAGAAAAAAGACTGGAAGGTAACGGGGTCTCGTCATCAGAAAGTACAGTACTGTTGTGTTCGGATAGGCGGAAGAAATACTCCGGGAAGAATCTGGAATGCTGGAAGTGCGGGAAGACTGTGCATGCAAGGGTTAATTTTTCAGGTGGAGCTAATTCGGTAAATGGCTCCAAAGGCGCTAACATTGTCTCCGTTGTTATGGAGAGTGACGAATTCCTCTAAAGTCATGTCATCCTCATGGTGTGTCCGGGCCACCATGAAAAGGGATGTTCATTAGCGGTTCCATAAATTGCACATGGACATTGGTTTGGCGTTGATGCAAGGTGTGTGGTGGAAACTGATGTTGTAGCTGATGGAACTTTCGGGAAAGCTAAACAGAAAGTTGCACCATAACTGTTCAGCTGGTTATACAACATGTGCCGAGGTGAAATGCTTGAAATGTGATATTTTAAGTGTGATACTCTTTATGGTGGGGGTATGATAATTCTTTTTAGAATTATGATTGTCTGTGAAGACAATGATTGTCGGGTCTTGACAATGTTCGACGAGGATGCAAGTTTTGTCTCGTGGGAGATAATGTCAGCGGCATGAAGATGAGGATCTTGAAGTTGTCGTCGAGGGAGCATCTACGTCGGTTATCCCTATAATGTCGAAGTATGATTATCTTTTTCTATCAAAAAGGTGGAGATTTGTTGGTTTTATTTTTGATAGAAAAATTGATGTGGTTACTTTGTGAAGGATGTTATCCCACATAGGTGGGAGGAAAAAGTTGGAGGTATCTCCCTTGGTTATAAAAGGAGGTCATGGGCATACTTTCAATTTGCACCAATCAATACGCTTTAAGTATTTGATTATTTCTTTCTTTCTGACCCTTGTTTGAGAGTTGTATTAGTTAAATACTTTGGAGAGTGTAGTTGGCTTAAGAGAGTCGTCTATATCATTTTAACAATGTGTGATATAGCGTATTTTCTCTCTCTGGAGGCCCGTAGTTTTTCTCCTGTTTTGGAGTTTCCACGTTAAATTCTTGTGTTGTGGATTGTTCTTATTTCTTTACTGTTTTTCATTGGGCGTTTGTTGGTAATTAGTGAGACCATAATTTCCCAACAGAAGCGGCCACAAATGCTCCTTGTTGGTACTATTTTCCGGCTAGTGGCTAATATATACAAGTACAATACCAGAGCTGGTCAACGTGGTGGGATATGTTGTCGATTGATGTTTGCCCTGTTGGATGTGTGAAGGATGTCAAAACAACAAGGAAAAGAAGAAGAAAAAAAAGGCTGATTTGGATTTTGCAGTGGAGGCGTGGCGCGGCCCTTCCTGAGCGCGGCGCGGCTAGGGCCTGACGGGCTGAAAATTCTAGAATCAAGTTTTCTTGTTCCCTAAGTTGTTTCCTTGCCTATATAAACATCTCATTGTAACCCTAACATGTGTGCACAAAAATTATAGTGAAGAATCTCTGGTTTGTGCCCATGGAGTAAACGCTTCTCCGTGTTTTGGAGTTGGGATATAACCACCTTAAATCTTGTGTCGTTTACATTTATCGTTTCATGCTTTATTTTATCGTTTATCGTTTGTGGGTTTAGTGATTGGTTTAAATCAACGATCTTGTTTGGGTCCATAATTCCTAACAAGTGGTATCAAGAGCTCATGGTTTCGAATGGAAGCGATGGCGATTTGAAAGCATGGCGAAGAACTCACGGGTATGTCTATGTACTCATGAGATAATCTATTAAAATTGGTCTATGATTATAATAGATTATTGTGGTGATTCGCGGTGGTAACGGAGTCGGTGGTCGGATCGATAGTTTTTTTGTTGTGAAAGAGATTTTTCAAAAACTCGGAATTCTGTCGCAGCTGTGGTAGAAAATTTGTAACGGTTTCGTTAACTGTTGGATCTCCAAGAGATTTTAACCGTTTTTTGAAGACTCATAGATCTGGTTGTGTACCAAATTTGAAAATGATCAGACGGTTGGATTGGGAGATACAATTTTCCGAAGTTGCAGTAACTCGGTTTGGGGTTTAATTGCAGACATGTGGTCAAAAATTCATAGAGGGTTCGTTAACCATCGGATCGTCTTGAAACTTTTTCTGTAGGTGGTAGACATGTAGGAATAAAACATATCCAAAATTCGTAGCGATCGGACCGTTCAATTTGTAGATATATTTTTTCGAATTTTGCAGCCGCCAGGAAAAACCCTTTTGGGGTTTGTTTGTGCAGCTGTGCGAGAAAATTAATTTTGGGTTCGCCTACAACTGGATCGACTTGATTTTTTTTACTGATGATTCTACACACATAGATCTAGTTGTGGTAAAAATTCGAGGTTGATCGGACCGTTGGATTCTCAGATATGATTATTTGAATTTGAGCAGTTTCAGGGTTGAACTTTTTCAGGTTTGATGACGCGAGTGCGAGACGGTTTTGTCTCGTGATACTTCGAGCGATACAAACTGTGTTTTTCTGGGATGTGGGTTTGTTATGGGAGCTCAGGAGGTTGTTTTTATCTCGGGTTAGAGTAGTTGGATAACGAACAAGATGCATCGAGTCGAAGTTGACAGTGGGAGATATCGGTGGAAGTTTGTGCTTGTGTGTTATGAAAATGGGTGACCAAGCATATGGTCGGATATTCCAAGATGATTGGGATATTATGGAACTTGAGCTTTCTAGGATCGTTGAGGGTGTCGGGAACTCGGTTGAGTTTAGTAATCGACGGAAGTTATCGAGCTAGTGGAAGTTAGTCAACTAGTAGAGTGGTGGAGATAATTATGCGACGTTGTTCTCCAAAGTTCTCAAGATTAGTGTGATGATTCCGGGTAACACTAGGGCTTCGAGTACTTGTTTTACTCTCCGATGGCAAAGAAATTTTGCGACTGACTGTGTAACACGCCGCCTTTTTCCGTTTACTTTTCGTTTATTTATTTAAAGTCCGTTATATGATTATAACATCTTCCGTTAAAACGCGTTTTAAAAAAACTCGTTTAGGTAATTCACGCACCCGCTTTTAAAGTCGAGGGACTAAACTTGCCAAGTGACCAAAGTTTTGACTAGGTCAAAGTGGTCAACTTCTTCCTCATCCATTCATTCACCTCCTCAAATCTAATACTTTCACCTTTTACTCTCAAACACCCAATACAAAGATTCATCATCTATTTCCGATCTAGCAAGTGTTTTACAAAACAAATTACATATTTGAAATCCTTGCAACTTCCTCTTCGATTCCATACCAACTTCATCACTTTTGGGTAAATTTCTAAAATCACTAAATTCTTGGTTCTTGATGTTTTTAACTTATAAAAGTGTTAATTAGTGTCTATGGCTCAAGTCTAACATGAATATATGATTTATATGCTTGTTCTTGTCATTTTGATGTAACTAGCTTAAACTTGAAATGAGTATGTTTGATCTTGAGATTTGGTTGCTTAAATGTTGTTAGATGTTAAAAATGCATGTATTAAATGTGTTACTAGCATCAATAGCTTCAATTTGGTATGTAAGTTGACTTGGAAAAGCCTCATTAACATGATTAAGGATTTTATGATTGTTAGTTAGGGTTTGGTGGCCTTAAATGTGATCTTTGATGCATCAAAAGCCTTGCAATGTTGTTTGTAAGTGTTTAGTAGTATTGTATGCGTAATTACCTACGAAATGGCGTATTATATGTGTGGATTAAATTCCCGAATCATCTTATGCATTTTGTGAACTTGAAACCTTGATAATGAACCTTTAATGATCACTTGACCAGAATTTGGTTATTGTAAAAGATATTTTTGTGAGATGAAAAGTGTTTAGTTGTATTCCTCGTTAAATTACCTTTCCAACGATATAAGATACGCGTTTTAAGTGTTTACGGTTCATAAATTATGCTTGTTTGAATTTTGGCTCGTTTTGGACACTTGAAAACTGCCAGAATTGCTGAACAGATACATGGAGCGGCGCTCCAATACCTTGAGCGGCGCTCCAAACCCGGCTGTCCAAAATTTCACTTTTTCGTTTAATTCTAACTATGCTACGCACCTCCGATTAACATGAAACTTGGCCAACGTGCTTATATATGATTAAAAACCTCAGAAAAATAATTCGGGACCCGACCCGAATGTGTTGAATTTTTCGTTGACTTTGACTTGACCAAAGTTGACTTTTATTCAAACTTAACCAAACACTTTTGCAATCGTTCTAACATGCTTTTATACTTATATCTTGCATTAAACTTGACAACGTGATTCACATGTCATATATAATCGAGTCGTAACGAGCCATAGGACTAATTGAACGACTTTGAGCGACTGTGATTACCATTATTGATACAATCTATTTGTTTAGGTCAAGACTAGCATTGTTCTTTGCACACGTTACTTTGTGAAGTACCTTTTAAACCGTGCACTCAAGGTGAGATCATAGTCCAACCTTCTCAACAACTTTTATTCTTTTAAAACATGGGATGAGAAACATATACATTTATGCTACTTACATTTATACTTTGAACACAAGTACGAAACAAACATTCCACGTGAGAGTTTGAACTAAAATCCTCAATTCAATTATCATTAGTTACACTTGCGGGTGTGAGCGTGAACTTATGTTGTATGGATCCATGCGGGCTAGACGTGCCCTCATTCAGACGGTTCGCTACCGTCGGCGGATGAAATATATTTTCGATTTTAGTGTATGTTCTAACACTACGTAACAGGGTACCAAACAGTAAAGTCTTGAAAATTGGGTGCTCCACAAACATTTTGGAATGCAAACGATTTGGAAAATCAACTATATTAAATCTTGTGGTTCAAAAGCAACGTTTATTACTACACCTATGATTTCACCAACGTTTTCGTTGACAGTTTTCTATATGTTTTCTCAGGTCCTTGAACTCTATGTTGTAGTGACCCGAACTTTTCCATGTTTATATATATTAATTGAGATTGATATTTACATGATTAAATGTTTCCAACATGTTAAGCAATCAAACTTGTTAAGACTTGATTAATTGAAATATGTTTCATATAGACAATTGACCACCCAAGTTGACCGGCGATTCACGAACGTTAAAACTTGTAAAAACGACATGACGATATATATATGGATATACATATGGTTAACATGAGATTATGATAAGTAAGTATCTCCATAAGTATATTAACAATGAGTTATATACATATAAACAAGACTACTAACTTAAGGATTTCGAAACGAGACATATATGTAACGATTATCGTTGTAACGACATTTAAATGTATATATATCATATTAAGAGATATTCATACATGATAATATCATGATAATATAATAATTTAAAATCTCATTTGATATTATAAACATTGGGTTAACAACATTTAACAAGATCGTTAACCTAAAGGTTTCAAAACAACACTTACATGTAACGACTAACGATGACTTAACGACTCAGTTAAAATGTATATACATGTAGTGTTTTGATATGTATTTATACACTTTTGAAAGACTTCAATACACTTATCAAAATACCTCTACTTAACAAAAATGCTTACAATTACATCCTCGTTCAGTTTCATCAACAATTCTACTCGTATGCACCCGTATTCATACTCGTACAATACACAGCTTTTAGATGTATGTACTATTGGTATATACACTCCAATGATCAGCTCTTAGCAGCCCATGTGAGTCACCTAACACATGTGGGAACCATCATTTGGCAACTAGCATGAAATATCTCATAAAATTACAAAAATATGAGTAATCATTCATGACTTATTTACATGAAAACAAAATTACATATCCTTTATATCTAATCCATACACCAATGACCAAAAACACCTACAAACACTTTCATTCTTCAATTTTCTTCATCTAATTGATCTCTCTCAAGTTCTATCTTCAAGTTCTAAGTGTTCTTCATATATTCTACAAGTTCTAGTTACATAAAATCAAGAATACTTTCAAGTTTGCTAGCTCACTTCCAATCTTGTAAGGTGATCATCCAACCTCAAGAAATCTTTGTTTCTTACAGTAGGTTATCATTCTAATACAAGGTAATAATCATATTCAAACTTTTGTTCAATTTCTATAACTATAACAATCTTATTTCAAGTGATGATCTTACTTGAACTTGTTTTCGTGTCATGATTCTGCTTCAAGAACTTCGAGCCATCCAAGGATCCGTTGAAGCTAGATCCATTTTTCTCTTTTCCAGTAGGTTTATCCAAGGAACTTAAGGTAGTAATGATGTTCATAACATCATTCGATTCATACATATAAAGCTATCTTATTCGAAGGTTTAAACTTGTAATCACTAGAACATAGTTTAGTTAATTCTAAACTTGTTCGCAAACAAAAGTTAATCCTTCTAACTTGACTTTTAAAATCAACTAAACACATATTCTATATCTATATGATATGCTAACTTAATGATTTAAAACCTGGAAACACGAAAAACACCGTAAAATCGGATTTACGCCGTCGTAGTAACACCGCGGGCTGTTTTGTGTTAGTTAATTAAAAACTATGATAAACTTTGATTTAAAAGTTGTTATTCTGAGAAAATGATTTTTATTATGAACATGAAACTATATCCAAAAATTATGGTTAAACTCAAAGTGGAAGTATGTTTTCTAAAATGGTCATCTAGACGTCGTTCTTTCGACTGAAATGACTACCTTTACAAAAACGACTTGTAACTTATTTTTCCGACTATAAACCTATACTTTTTCTGTTTATATTCATAAAATAGAGTTCAATATGAAACCATAGCAATTTGATTCACTCAAAACGGATTTAAAATGAAGAAGTTATGGGTAAAACAAGATTGGATAATTTTTCTCATTTTAGCTACGTGAAAATTGGTAACAAATCTATTCCAACCATAACTTAATCAACTTGTATTGTATAATATGTAATCTTGAGATACCATAGACACGTATACAATGTTTCGACCTATCATGTCGACACATCTATATATATTTCGGAACAACCATAGACACTCTATATGTGAATGTTGGAGTTAGCTATACAGGGTTGAGGTTGATTCCAAAATATATATAGTTTGAGTTGTGATCAATACTGAGATACGTATACACTGGGTCGTGGATTGATTCAAGATAATATTTATCGATTTATTTCTGTACATCTAACTGTGGACAACTAGTTGTAGGTTACTAACGAGGACAGCTGACTTAATAAACTTAAAACATCAAAATATATTAAAAGTGTTGTAAATATATTTTGAACATACTTTGATATATATGTATATATTGTTATAGGTTCGTGAATCAACCAGTGGCCAAGTCTTACTTCCCGACGAAGTAAAAATCTGTGAAAGTGAGTTATAGTCCCACTTTTAAAATCTAATATTTTTGGGATGAGAATACATGCAGGTTTTATAAATAATTTACAAAATAGACACAAGTACGTGAAACTACATTCTATGGTTGAATTATCGAAATCGAATATGCCCCTTTTTATTAAGTCTGGTAATCTAAGAATTAGGGAACAGACACCCTAATTGACGCGAATCCTAAAGATAGATCTATTGGGCCTAACAAACCCCATCCAAAGTACCGGATGCTTTAGTACTTCGAAATTTATATCATATCCGAAGGGTGTCCCGGAATGATGGGGATATTCTTATATATGCATCTTGTTAATGTCGGTTACCAGGTGTTCACCACATGAATGATTTTTATCTCTATGTATGGGATGTGTATTGAAATATGAAATCTTGTGGTCTATTGTTACGATTTGATATATATAGGTTAAACCTATAACTCACCAACATTTTTGTTGACGTTTTAAGCATGTTTATTCTCAGGTGATTATTAAGAGCTTCCGCTGTCGCATACTTAAATAAGGACGAGATTTGGAGTCCATGCTTGTATGATATTGTGTAAAAACTGCATTCAAGAAACTTATTTTGTTGTAACATATTTGTATTGTAAACCATTATGTAATGGTCGTGTGTAAACAGGATATTTTAGATTATCATTATTTGATAATCTACGTAAAGCTTTTTAAACCTTTATTGATGAAATAAAGGTTATAGTTTGTTTTAAAATGAATGCAGTCTTTGAAAAATGTCTCATATAGAGGTCAAAACCTCGCAACGAAATCAATTAATATGGAACGTTTTTAATCAATAAGAACGGGACATTTCAGTTGGTATCCGAGCGTTGGTCTTAGAGAACCAGAATTTTGCATTAGTGTGTCTTATCGAGTTTGTTAGGATGCATTAGTGAGTCTGGACTTCGACCATGTTTACTTGAAAAATGATTGCTTAACAAATTTTGTTGGAAACTATATATTTTTAACATGTGAATATTATGTGATATATTAATCTCTTAACGCGTTTGATATTATGTGATAGATGTCTACCTCTAGAACAAGTCCCATTGACTCACCTAATAATAATGAAGGGTCAAATGTAAATTGGAATGATTCGTGGACTGATTCACAAGTTCCCGAAGAGGAACCGGAAGAAGAGTCGGAACCGGAAGAAGAATCGGAACCGGAAGAAGAATCGGAACCGGATGAAGAAATAGAACCGGTGGGGGAAATAATAAAACGGTTAAGTAAAAGAAAATCCTCAACCAACCGACCAAGGTTAATTATGGTCAATGGTGTTTCCGCCAAGGAAGCAAAATATTGGGAGGATTACCAATTCTCCGATGAATCGGATTCCGACGAGAATTCCGATGATGTTATAGAAATTACCCCAACTGAATTTAAAAAGGCAAAAGAAAATAATAAGGGAAAGGGCATAAAAATAGAGAAATCTAATTCCAACCCCGATGAACTTTATATGTATCGTCAACCCCCGAAGTCCTTAAGTTGTAACAATGACCCGGGAACCTCTAAACCACCAGGTTTTTCTAAACCAATGTGGAAAATGACGGCTCGTATTAGGGGAACATCATATATCCCTAGAAACTTGGCAAAACGAACCAAAACCAAAGAAGAAGAAACAAGCGAGTCGGAATAAGATAGTTGTATTCGTGTGGTGTAATATATGTAATATAGTGTGCTTATGCGTTATGATATATGTAAAAATTGCTTGTATTAATAAGTATTTTTTTTATGAATCTAACTCTTGTCTATTTTACAGTATAAAAACACAAAATGGATAGACAACCCAATATTTTAAGAGACCTACCCGGAGACATGATTGATGAAATCTTGTCTAGAGTCGGTCAGAATTCTTCGGCACAACTATTTAAGGCGAGATCAGTTTGTAAGACATTCGAAGAACGTTCCAAGAATGCCTTGGTTTATAAAAGGCTTTCGTTCGAAAGATGGGGGATATCACATTGGAAAATCCATAAGTTACGATGTGTTTACTTTGACGCATATATTGCGGGGAACCCAAATGCTATTTTACGCAATGGGTTAATAAATTATTTTGACTCAATATATCCGAATATTGGACTTCGTGATTTAGAAAAAGTGGCTAACATGCAACATAAAGAAGCATGTTATGCTTACGGATTAGTAATGTTCGCTTCTCACCAAAGTGAGAACAAGAACATCGGTCTACAACTATTAAACAAAACGTTCCCACAAGTGACGGAGTCGGTAATTGGGGTAAGAAATGAGGTTTTTAGATTGTTACGGGACTGTTGGACATTACGTAACCCTCGTCCCTTTGACGATGTTACAACACGCTGTCTTATCAACGGCCATAATGGTTATGTTCCACAAGACCAAGGATGGGAAGTAGTCCTAGTAAAACCAGAATGCATGACTTGTTTCTGGACGTATGAATTACGTGTCTTTATTGCCTTTGCTGAACGACTTGTGTACTAGCTAGAATTATCTTCACAACTATCTTGTATCAAAGTTATTGTGTGCTATATTTCATGCTTTATGTAAAATAAGCAGTATTGTAAGTTTGTAAAATATTGTATAAAAGTTTGAACGCGAAATATTATTATAATCAGTTTTTCATATAGAATTGTAGTAGTTGAATTGTATATTAGCTACTAAGTATGAACTTAACGGGTAGGTACTACCCGAATTTAAACTTATAAAACGCTAATATGAAGAAAAAGCTTTTATAAATAAGTTCATATTAGGCTACGAAATACTATTAACTACTCTTAATATTCTGTATGATTAACTTGTTCCATTTGACTATTTTGAAGGAAATGGCACCGACTACTCGACACACCGTGAATATGAATGAAGAGGAATTCCGTACTTTTCTAGCTTCAAACATAGCCGCAGTACAGGCTGCGCTACATACCAACAATAACCTTGGATCTAGCAGTACAGGAAATCGTGTAGGATGCACCTACAAAGAATTCACTGCCTGCAAACCTTTGGAATTTGATGGAACCGAAGGACCGATCGGATTGAAACGGTGGACCGAGAAGGTCGAATCGGTGTTTGCCATAAGTAAGTGTACTGAAGAGGACAAAGTGAAGTACGCTACGCATACCTTCACAGGTTCTGCGTTAACATTGTGGAATACCTATCTAGAGCAAGTGGGACAAGACGATGCGTACGCACTACCGTGGTCAGCATTCAAGCACTTGATGAACGAGAAGTACCGTCCCAGAACCGAGGTCAATAAGCTCAAGACAGAACTTAGAGGGTTACGAACCCAAGGATTTGATATTACCACGTACGAAAGACGATTCACAGAATTGTGCCTATTGTGTCCGGGAGCATTCGAAGATGAGGAAGAGAAGATCGACGCGTTTGTGAAAGGATTACCAGAAAGAATCCAAGAAGATATAAGTTCACACGAGCCCGCCTCCATACAACAGGCATGTAGAATGGCTCACAAACTAGTGAACCAGATTGAAGAAAGAATTAAAGAACAGACTGCTGAAGAGGCCAATGTGAAGCAAGTCAAAAGAAAGTGGGAGGAAAACGATGATAAGAATCACCAATACAATAACAACAGCAATTACAACAATAATCGCAACAATTATCCCAACAATCGCAACATCAATCGCAACTACAACAAATGGCCCAACACCAACAACAACAGCAACTACAACAATCATCCCAACAACAATAATAACCGCAACAACAACAACAATCAGAAGCAGCTATGCCAAAGGTGTGAAAAGTATCACTCGGGGTTCTGCACCAAATTTTGTAACAAGTGTAAAAGAAATGGTCATAGCGCGGCGAAGTGTGAGGTCTACGGACCAGGGGTTAACAGAACGAAAGGAACAAATGGTGTCGGAACGAGTAATGGCGGAGCAAGTAGTGTCGGAGAAAGTTATGCCAATGTAGTTTGTTATAAATGTGGAAAACTGGGCCACATTATTAGAAATTGCCCGAACCAGGAGAACACGAATGGACAAGGCCGCGGAAGAGTTTTCAATATTAATGCGGCAGAGGCACAGGAAGACCCGAAGCTTGTTACGGGTACGTTTCTTATTGACAATAAATCTGCTTACGTTTTATTTGATTCGGGTGCGGATAGAAGCTATATGAGTAGAGATTTTTGTGCTAAATTAAGTTGTCCATTGACGCCTTTGGATAGTAAATTTTTACTCGAATTAGCAAATGGTAAATTAATTTCAGCAGATAATATATGTCGGAATCGAGAAATTAAACTGGTTAGTGAAACATTTAAGATTGATTTGATACCAGTAGAGTTAGGGAGTTTTGATGTGATAATCGGTATGGACTGGTTGAAAGAAGTGAAAGCGGAGATCGTTTGTTACAAAAATGCAATTCACATTATACGAGAAAAAGGAAAACCCTTAATGGTGTACGGAGAAAAGGGCAACACGAAGCTACATCTTATTAGTAATTTGAAGGCACAAAAACTAATAAGAAAAGGTTGCTATGATGTTCTAGCACACGTCGAGAAAGTACAAACTGAAGAAAAGAGCATCAATGATGTTCCCGTCGCAAAAGAATTTCCTGATGTATTTCCGAAAGAATTACCGGGATTACCCCCACATCGATCCGTTGAATTTCAAATAGATCTTGTACCAGGAGCTGCACCAATAGCTCGTGCTCCTTACAGACTCGCACCCAGCGAGATGAAAGAACTACAAAGCCAATTACAAGAACTTTTAGAGCGTGGTTTCATTCGACCAAGCACATCACCGTAGGGAGCTCCTGTTTTGTTTGTCAAGAAGAAAGATGGTACATTCAGGTTGTGTATCGACTACCGAGAGTTGAACAAACTTACCATCAAGAACCGCTACCCACTACCGAGAATCGATGACTTATTTGATCAACTACAAGGCTCGTCTGTTTATTCAAAGATTGACTTACGTTCCGGGTATCATCAAATGCGGGTGAAAGAAGATGATATTCCAAAGACTGCTTTCAGAACACGTTACGGTCATTACGAGTTTATGGTCATGCCGTTTGGTTTAACTAATGCACCAGCTGTGTTCATGGACCTTATGAACCGAGTGTGTGGACCATACCTTGACAAGTTTGTCATTGTTTTCATTGATGACATACTTATTTACTCAAAGAATGACCAAGAACACGGTGAACATTTGAGAAAGGTGTTAGAAGTATTGAGGAAGGAAGAATTGTATGCTAAGTTTTCAAAGTGTGCATTTTGGTTGGAAGAAGTTCAATTCCTCGGTCACATAGTGAACAAAGAAGGTATTAAGGTGGATCCGGCAAAGATAGAAACTGTTGAAAAGTGGGAAACCCCGAAAACTCCGAAACACATACGCCAGTTTTTAGGACTAGCTGGTTACTACAGAAGGTTCATCCAAGACTTTTCCAGAATAGCAAAACCCTTGACTGCATTAACGCATAAAGGGAAGAAATTTGAATGGAATGATGAACAAGAGAAAGCGTTTCAGTTATTGAAGAAAAAGCTAACTACGGCACCTATATTGTCATTGCCTGAAGGGAATGATGATTTTGTGATTTATTGTGACGCATCAAAGCAAGGTCTCGGTTGTGTATTAATGCAACGAACGAAGGTGATTGCTTATGCGTCTAGACAATTGAAGATTCACGAACAAAATTATACGACGCATGATTTGGAATTAGGCGCGGTTGTTTTTGCATTAAAGACTTGGAGGCACTACTTATATGGGGTCAAAAGTATTATATATACCGACCACAAAAGTCTTCAACACATATTTAATCAGAAACAACTGAATATGAGGCAGCGTAGGTGGATTGAATTATTGAATGATTACGACTTTGAGATTCGTTACCACCCGGGGAAGGCAAATGTGGTAGCCGATGCCTTGAGCAGGAAGGACAGAGAACCCATTCGAGTAAAATCTATGAATATAATGATTCATAATAACCTTACTACTCAAATAAAGGAAGCGCAACAAGGAGTTTTAAAAGAGGGAAATTTAAAGGATGAAATACCCAAAGGATCGGAGAAGCATCTTAATATTCAGGAAGACGGAACCCGGTATAGGGCTGAAAGGATTTGGGTACCAAAATTTGGAGATATGAGAGAAGTGGTACTTAGAGAAGCTCATAAAACCAGATACTCAATACATCCTGGAACGGGGAAGATGTACAAGGATCTCAAGAAACATTTTTGGTGGCCGGGTATGAAAGCCGATGTTGCTAAATATGTAGGAGAATGTTTGACGTGTTCTAAGGTCAAAGCTGAGCATCAGAAACCATCAGGTCTACTTCAACAACCCGAAATCCCGGAATGGAAATGGGAAAACATTACCATGGATTTCATCACTAAATTGCCAAGGACTGCAAGTGGTTTTGATACTATTTGGGTAATAGTTGATCGTCTCACCAAATCAGCACACTTCCTACCAATAAGAGAAGATGACAAGATGGAGAAGTTAGCACAACTGTATTTGAAGGAAGTCGTCTCCATACATGGAATACCAATCTCTATTATCTCTGATAGGGATGGCAGATTTATTTCAAGATTCTGGCAGACATTACAGCAAACATTAGGAACTCGTCTAGACATGAGTACTGCCTATCATCCACAAACTGATGGGCAGAGCGAAAGGACAATACAAATGCTTGAAGACATGCTACGAGCATGTGTTATTGATTTCGGAAACATTTGGGATCGACATCTACCGTTAGCAGAATTTTCCTACAACAACAGCTACCATTCAAGCATTGAGATGGCGCCGTTTGAAGCACTTTATGGTAGAAAGTGCAGGTCTCCGATTTGTTAGAGTGAAGTGGGGGATAGATAGATTACGTGTCCGGAGATTATACAAGAAACTACCGAGAAGATCATCCAAATTCAACAACGGTTGAAAACCGCCCAAAGTCGACAAAAGAGCTACGCTGACATTAAAAGAAAAGATATAGAATTTGAAATTGGAGAGATGGTCATGCTTAAAGTTGCACCTTGGAAAGGCGTTGTTCGATTTGGTAAACGAGGGAAATTAAATCCAAGGTATATTGAACCATTCAAGATTATAGATCGTGTTGGACCAGTAGCTTACCGACTTGAGTTACCTCAACAACTCGCGGCTGTACATAACACTTTCCACGTCTCGAATTTGAAGAAATATTTTGCTAAAGAAGATCTCACTATTCCGTTAGATGAAATCCAAATCAACGAAAAACTTCAATTCATCGAAGAACCCGTCGAAATAATGGATCGTGAGGTTAAAAGACTTAAGCAAAACAAGATACCAATTGTTAAGGTTCGATGGAATGCTCGTAGAGGACCCGAGTTCACCTGGGAGCGTGAAGATCAGATGAAGAAGAAGTACCCGCATCTATTTCCAGAAGATTCGTCAACACCTTCAACAGCTTAAAATTTCGGGACGAAATTTATTTAACGGGTAGGTACTGTAGTGACCCGAACTTTTCCATGTTTATATATATTAATTGAGATTGATATTTACATGATTAAATGTTTCCAACATGTTAAGCAATCAAACTTGTTAAGACTTGATTAATTGAAATATGTTTCATATAGACAATTGACCACCCAAGTTGACCGGCGATTCACGAACGTTAAAACTTGTAAAAACGACATGACGATATATATATATGGATATACATATGGTTAACATGAGATTATGATAAGTAAGTATCTCCATAAGTATATTAACAATGAGTTATGTACATATAAACAAGACTACTAACTTAAGGATTTCGAAACGAGACATATATGTAACGATTATCGTTGTAACGACATTTAAATGTATATATATCATATTAAGAGATATTCATACATGATAATATCATGATAATATAATAATTTAAAATCTCATTTGATATTATAAACATTGGGTTAACAACATTTAACAAGATCGTTAACCTAAAGGTTTCAAAACAACACTTACATGTAACGACTAACGATGACTTAACGACTCAGTTAAAATGTATATACATGTAGTGTTTTGATATGTATTTATACACTTTTGAAAGACTTCAATACACTTATCAAAATACTTCTACTTAACAAAAATGCTTACAATTACATCCTCGTTCAGTTTCATCAACAATTCTACTCGTATGCACCCGTATTCGTACTCGTACAATACACAGCTTTTAGATGTATGTACTATTGGTATATACACTCCAATGATCAGCTATTAGCAGCCCATGTGAGTCACCTAACACATGTGGGAACCATCATTTGGCAACTAGCATGAAATATCTCATAAAATTACAAAAATATGAGTAATCATTCATGACTTATTTACATGAAAACAAAATTACATATCCTTTATATCTAATCCATACACCAACGACCAAAAACACCTACAAACACTTTCATTCTTCAATTTTATTCATCTAATTGATCTCTATCAAGTTCTATCTTCAAGTTCTAAGTGTTCTTCATATATTCTACAAGTTCTAGTTACATAAAATCAAGAATACTTTCAAGTTTGCTAGCTCACTTCCAATCTTGTAAGGTGATCATCCAACCTCAAGAAATCTTTGTTTCTTACAGTAGGTTATCATTCTAATACAAGGTAATAATCATATTTAAACTTTTGTTCAATTTCTATAACTATAACAATCTTATTTCAAGTGATGATCTTACTTGAACTTGTTTTCGTGTCATGATTCTGCTTCAAGAACTTCGAGCCATCCAAGGATCCGTTGAAGCTAGATCCATTTTTCTCTTTTCCAGTAGGTTTATTCAAGGAACTTAAGGTAGTAATGATGTTCATAACATCATTCGATTCATACATATAAAGCTATCTTATTCGAAGGTTTAAACTTGTAATCACTAGAACATAGTTTAGTTAATTCTAAACTTGTTCGCAAACAAAAGTTAATCCTTCTAACTTGACTTTTAAAATCAACTAAACACATATTCTATATCTATATGATATGCTAACTTAATGATTTAAAACCTGGAAACACGAAAAACACCTTAAAATCGGATTTACGCCGTCGTAGTAACACCGCGGGCTGTTTTGGGTTAGTTAATTAAAAACTATGATAAACTTTGATTTAAAAGTTGTTATTCTGAGAAAATGATTTTTATTATGAACATGAAACTATATCCAAAAATTATGGTTAAACTCAAAGTGGAAGTATGTTTTCTAAAATGGTCATCTAGACGTCGTTCTTTCGACTGAAATGACTACCTTTACAAAAACGACTTGTAACTTATTTTTCCGACTATAAACCTATACTTTTTCTGTTTATATTCATAAAATAGAGTTCAATATGAAACCATAGCAATTTGATTCACTCAAAACGGATTTAAAATGAAGAAGTTATGGGTAAAACAAGATTGGATAATTTTTCTCATTTTAGCTACGTGAAAATTGGTAACAAATCTATTCCAACCATAACTTAATCAACTTGTATTGTATAATATGTAATCTTGAGATACCATAGACACGTATACAATGTTTCGACCTATCATGTCGACACATCTATATATATTTCGGAACAACCATAGACACTCTATATGTGAATGTTGGAGTTAGCTATACAGGGTTGAGGTTGATTCCAAAATATATATAGTTTGAGTTGTGATCAATACTGAGATACGTATACACTGGGTCGTGGATTGATTCAAGATAATATTTATCGATTTATTTCTGTACATCTAACTGTGGACAACTAGTTGTAGGTTACTAACGAGGACAGCTGACTTAATAAACTTAAAACATCAAAATATATTAAAAGTGTTGTAAATATATTTTGAACATACTTTGATATATATGTATATATTGTTATAGGTTCGTGAATCAACCAGTGGCCAAGTCTTACTTCCCGACGAAGTAAAAATCTGTGAAAGTGAGTTATAGTCCCACTTTTAAAATCTAATATTTTTGGGATGAGAATACATGCAGGTTTTATAAATAATTTACAAAATAGACACAAGTACGTGAAACTACATTCTATGGTTGAATTATCGAAATCGAATATGCCCCTTTTTATTAAGTCTGGTAATCTAAGAATTAGGGAACAGACACCCTAATTGACGCGAATCCTAAAGATAGATCTATTGGGCCTAACAAACCCCATCCAAAGTACCGGATGCTTTAGTACTTCGAAATTTATATCATATCCGAAGGGTGTCCCGGAATGATGGGGATATTCTTATATATGCATCTTGTTAATGTCGGTTACCAGGTGTTCACCATATGAATGATTTTTATCTCTATGTATGGGATGTGTATTGAAATATGAAATCTTGTGGTCTATTGTTATGATTTGATATATATAGGTTAAACCTATAACTCACCAACATTTTTGTTGACGTTTTAAGCATGTTTATTCTCAGGTGATTATTAAGAGCTTCCGCTGTCGCATACTTAAATAAGGACGAGATTTGGAGTCCATGCTTGTATGATATTGTGTAAAAACTGCATTCAAGAAACTTATTTTGTTGTAACATATTTGTATTGTAAACCATTATGTAATGGTCGTGTGTAAACAGGATATTTTAGATTATCATTATTTGATAATCTACGTGAAGCTTTTTAAACCTTTATTGATGAAATAAAGGTTATAGTTTGTTTTAAAATGAATGCAGTCTTTGAAAAATGTCTCATATAGAGGTCAAAACCTCGCAACGAAATCAATTAATATGGAACGTTTTTAATCAATAAGAACGGGACATTTCATATGTGATACATTCTTCCGCTCACTATTTTTGATACTTGCTTGGATGTCGAGTATACATGCATACATGGAGCATCTTTTGACTTACTTTTAAATTGTGTCGCATAGGTTTCATTTGTACGTTAAACGTTATAATGTAACTAGTCGTTGAACTACTTTTGTAAACTTGAAACATCTTTACATTTGAAATGAATGCGACATATTTTTGGTCAAACGTCATTTTAAAGACTTATGACCACGTAACGGGACCTAAGCAGACGGCGCCGTCAATGACGATTTTGTCGGGTCGCTACAGATGGTATCAGAGCGTTGGTTGTAGTGATTTAGAGTTCATTGGTATCAACCCCGAGTCATAGGGTACATTAGTGAGTCTAGACTACAACCGGCATATAGACTTGAAGTAGGAATTACGTGACTACTTGTGCATTTATACTCGAACTCTTCTATTCATATCTAACTCTTATTTCCATCTTAATCTCACGTTATTTAATTTGATTGACACGCCACCTTGACTTAGTGAAATAATGTCGAATGCACATATGAATTAGGGTAATATAATTGCCGGGATTATATTACGGTGACTCATATGAATGTTCCGACATTCTGACACAAAGAATTTAAGGCGAGTCAAGGAAAATTTTCTATTTATCCTTATTCCATATCACGGTTAGTATTATTGAGAATACTAATCAACGATATTCTTGTGTTTTGAAGGAACAATGCCTCCTCGTCGTGTAATACGCCATGAAACACCCGAATAAGCTCTCCAACGGATGATAGCCACCGCCGTAGATGCGGCCATGGCCGTTCACTCCTCCAACAACAATAACAACAACCATAACAACAACAACAATCAAGGAGTCGGTAATTCAAGCGAAGGGTGCTCCTACAAGAACTTCATGGGGTGCAAACCTCACACTTTTGATGGAACCGAGGGACCGGTTGTGCTCATCCGATGGTTTGAGCAAACGGAAGCCGTCTTTAGCATAAGCGGTTATCGAGACCAAGATAAGGTCAAATACTCAACTCACACTTTCGCCGGTGTCGCTCTTACTTGGTGGAACACCTATGTGCAATCGGTGGGTACCGATGAGGCCCACGCACTCTCTTGGGCCGATTTAAGGGAAAAGATGATTGTGACGACCCGGAAATTTCCGAACAAATTTAAACTTTAATCTTTATATGTTTCCGACACGATAAGCAAAGTTTGTTAAGTTGAATCTCAAGAATTTTAAACTGTGTTCATACATTCAATTAACCTCGACAAAATAGCAATGATTCACGAACCATTATATGAACGGATATGATTATATATGTATATGTGTATATATTATAACTTGAAAACATTAACAAAGTATTAGACGTATAATACTTTACATAAACATATTTGTTTCAAAATGTATTCAAATAGTTATCGATAGAATTAGAAGATGATATCAAATGATTGAATTATCAGATACATTGAATTATGATTACGAGTCTCTGCTGAGAGGTCCACTTTGATTTAGAAAACTTTTCCTTTTTAACAATATTCGGAATAAATGGTAAAGTGATCTTCGAGTAAGGACAAAGTGTCAAGTAGCGAGAGCAAGTCAGATTCATGGAAACTTCTGTTAAATTCCAATACATGCCTTACAATAATTTCCTTGTGACTTTTGATAAGATAAATTAATTAACCTTCATATTAGGTATTGTGAAAGTGAAATTAGGGAATATAGGTAAATTAGAAAATAGATATTGACAAGTTAAATAGATCGACATTTCACATTAAGATGATTCCATACGTTTGATTTTCCTTTAGACTTAATCCTAAGAATCATGATTAAACTGGAAGTTAAAACCTTGAAACATGATATGATTCATATATGATTTTACTTTCATAAACGAAAACATCTTTTAGATATAATAGACATTTTAAGAACATCTTATGACATAACAACTTCTACTATTATAACCTTTTTAATAAAATGATTTTAGAATATAAAATAATTTAGTTATTAAAATGTTTTATGAACGTTTGTATATAAATGAACTATATCAATTTGAAACTTTAAAATTCAAATGTTACAAAATAGTAATTCTTAATATTTAAACGATTTCTAAATATATAAGTTTTGAATGACATTAGTTTTGAAAAACTATATTAAGTAAATAGTTCAAATTTATATTTCGAAATGAAAATATAAATATATATATATATATATATATATATATATATATATATATATATATATATATATATATATATATATATATATATATATATATATAACTTAGTCATAAAACGTCCCAATTTAGAATAATATAGCTTGGTAAACAACGAGTCACTTATTTATAGAAGCAAATGACCACAATGCTCAAATTTTATAAGATACATTTTTACAAGGTAATTTATTGATGAATAAATCAAACTATTATTAAAGGTACACGTCGCGTAACGTAAAAGGCTAGTTTTCTAAACGTACGAAAGTGCGCTAAAAACCGAAAGTGGTACATGAGTCGAGTGACAACGTACGAGTCATTTTTGTAAAAATTATATTTTTACCATGACCGTGAATATAATATAATATATAAGTAATTATGTAAATTAAATATAATATATATTAAATAAATATAATTAAGAGTGTCGGTAATGGAATGATATGGATACCAGCTGGATTAACTAGTCATGTGACCACATGTAATAACCATACACATCCCATGCGATTGCATGGGATGGATGGTTTGGCTACAATATTATAAAACGCACGATTTCATTCGGATGAAAAACACACACATACACAAGTACCTACATTATTCCCTCTGTATGGATTATTTATATTTATATTATTATTAATATTATTATTATTATTATTAGTAATATTATTAATCTTATTATTATTAGTATTAGTATTATTAGGAGTGATAATACTAGTATTATACATAAAATATTACGACAAGGGGTACGTGCGAGCTATTGCAACATAGGTTTTATGAGTAGGATAGGGCTAAGGAAATTATGGGTTATAGCTATGGAGGTGATGGGTATGGTTCATGGGTATGCTCGTGAGGTCAATTTAGTGTTTATCATCTCCGTTGCGTCTACGTACCTTTCCTGCAATATTGAATCTCAATATTAATACGTAAGCACTTATAATTTAATTTTTACATAATAATAGTGTATCCCTGACTAGTGCTCGAGTATTTAAGAGTATGCATGCTTGTACTTTTGATATTGTAACGACCCTGGATTTTCCAACTTTTATTTATTAATAATTATTATTAATACTTGTGATTAAATGAATGTATTGTTATACATTTACTTGTTACCATGATTGGCTTTTGAATGCCCGACACGTCTTTGTGACACACGTATATTACACGAATAATATTTTCAAATATTATTTACATTCATGATTGATTTCTATTAATCATTTTAATTAACTAAGGTTATTAGTTAATTACTTGGGCTTTGTTGGATTTAATTGTTAATCACTTGTACTTGGGCTTTCATTAGTATTAGTGGACTTAGAAGCCCACTCCACTCACCTTAAATGGATTAGTTAGCCCATCACTCATGTAAGTATCACTTTAGAACTAAACTAAATGGATTAAGTTGTATGAAATCTAGTTACAACATACTTGCACATCTTCCCCATGAAAACACCCCTAATAACCAACTTTTAAGACATAAACATGCAAGAAACTTGTGGACAAATCTCTCCTCCCTTCTCCCTTTGCAAACCGTCAGTTTAGAGTAATAGGAGGGAGAGTTCAAATTTTTTTTTGTATACTTGTTTACTAGTATTACTTCCTCATTTCTTCACACACACATTCACCACTTTTCTCTCAACTTTTTCTCTCATTCTTCTCTCTCAAATATTGTAAGTAACTTGAGCTTTTTCTCCTTCTTTTCTCTTGTAAACCGAAGCAAACACTCATCATCATCAATCTTTGTTTGTTGTTTGATACTTGTTTCATGTTGTTGTTTGATTACTTGTCCTTGTTAGTTGTTACTTACTAGTTACAAGAATCAAACTACCTAGTTTGATTCTTCATATTATCTTGTATTTACAAGAACACACAAGAACTAAACTCTCTAGTTTATGTTCTACATTTAATGTTTGAAAGATTGTAAGTTCATATGTTGTAAAATCATACTTGTAATTCATGTTTGTAAACTTAAAGTTTACTTTCTTAAAGATCAAGACTTTGGCTTGAATCTTTAAAGTATGAACAACAATGAACTAGTTACTTGTTTATTTAGTTTATTACTTCATTCTTGCACTTTTTAAATTCATGATTCATGTTGTTGTTGGTCAAGTGTTACTAGTTAACTTTGATCTCATTTTTCTTGAACTAAAGTTAACTTTAAAAGTTCAAGAACATGGAAGTATAACTTTTTAGTTATAACTTCATATACTTGTGATGGATCTAAGTTCTATAGCTTATGGTCTACTTATTTTGTCATAATCAAAAGCTTGTAAGCTTACATACACTTTACAAGATGAAAATCTAAGTTTTGTAACTTATGGTTTCATTAAAGTAAAGGTTCAAGTATTATTACTTAGGATTTAACTTAATAACTTTAGATCTAGATCTTTGGGTCTTGGATCTTCAAGATCTAACTAAGAACTATGTTCTACATCTTAAGATCTTGATTAGTTAGTTTACTTTCAAGTTTGTAGTTCAATATTACTTTTATAGTTCATGTATGTGTCGAATCTAAGATTTTGATGTAACTTTGGTTCATCAAGCTACTTGCAACACTTAAATGAGTTGTGCTACATGTCTTAGACTTACACAAATGTTATGATGGTCAAACATTGGTTAAGATGATACAAACACATCAACGAGTTTTACACTTGAAGCTATATGCATCAAGGATGAGAACCGTGATAAGCATCGAGCACCAAGAACCCACCGGAACCTACTGTTTACTGTTTTCTGGAACAGACCCGAATACCTGGGCTACTGTAAAGTTGATTTTCAGTTAGCTCTGTTTTAGTAGATAATTTTTCGTTTAGAACTCGTCTAAATCCGAGTTACAGTTTAGGATTTATGGCCCTCCGATCGTCACTATGTCCTTTTAACGTTGTGCTGAAAAAATTCTGACCTACTCGCACTTAGACCGTCGCCACGGTCAAACGAAGACGAGTTTACTTCTGGAATTTTTACCACAACTAGAGGACTCATATACGGAGCCATGGCCACTAGTCTCACCTTATTTCAGTAGGTATAGAGGCCATGGTGACTAACCGAAGTCAGCCTTTGTTTTAAACTCTTTTCATGAACGAAACTTACTTTACACCTTTTGTTTGATGATGAATGATGATGACCATTAAGACCTATTTTACATACCTTTAAACCTATTGGGATGATTTACTGACTTAGTACTATTTGACTTAGGTTGAGGACTTTCTGGACCTACATACTTGCTTACTTCCCGACTCGACTTTACTACTACTTTACCACTGTGAGTTATAGCATCCCTTTTTACTTTAACTATTTTAGGAACAGAGAATACATGCGCATTTTAAGTTTTTCATACTAGGCACGAGTACTTAAACTTTATATTTGTGGGTTATACAATGACATAAACATTCCCTTTAGCTCGGTAACGTTTAGTCATTGGTTTTTGAACCGGTGAACGCGAATCTTAGATATGGATCCATAGAGTTTGACATCCCCACTCGGGCTAGTCGCGCTAGCATTTAACGAGTGTTTAATACTTCGTAAACATACGCACTCGCCAAGTGTACTTTCAGGGGATTATAAATGTTAAGTTAGTTACCAATTGCCCACGGTTAAACATATACTTTATCATACTGTTTTGAAACGCTCTTTGTAGCACTGAAATCTCGTGGCCTACCTTACATACTGTTATACTTAAACTATAGCTCACCAACCTTTGTGTTGATGTTTTTAAGCATGTTTTTCTCAGGTACTTAAGGTTGCTAGCTTCCGCTGTTGTACTAGTCTTGCTGTAGACACCCGCTGCTTTAGAGATGTCACCGCATGAACGTTTATCTTGCATTCATAAACATTATTACTTTTGAAACTATGATTTATAATGACCTATGGGTCACATACTATTATCCTTGCTTCTATTTGTTGAAGCATACTTTTGGTTGTTAAACATTGATGTTGGTTAAGACATCACCTTTTATCATGGATGCAAACGTATTTTGAAATAGCATATAGTGTTTGACCTTGTAATGATCCTGTTGTTGATGATTCGTACATGATGGTTTTGTACGGGGCATCACATTTGGTATCAGATCATTGGTTGTAGGGAATTAAGTTGCATTAGTGAGTCTAAGACAGACCCGAGTAGGATTCACTAATAGGACTAATCTACAACTTGCTAGTTTACTTGTTTCCGCTGAACTTACTGCATGCTGCTGCTTACTTTTACTGCTATATGCCGTATGCTATTACATGATTTCACTACTGCAAGCTAGTATCTGCTTTCGATTGCATGATACTTATCGTTATTGCCATGCTACTTACTGTTACACATGATCTAGACTGTTGTAGTTACTTGGCCTAATACGTGCTTGCTTTATGACTTACTGACATGGAAAATTTATTTTTCCTTGTTCAGATGTCGGATATTCCACCTGCTATCATTTTGGGCAGCGATTCAGACACTTCAGCCACCTCACCTGCCACTGTTGCCGCTCTCCCGATCCCGTCGGCGACACACTCTAGTGACCCAGGCACTTCGTCCTACGGAGCTAGTAGTCATGCGCCTGCCCCAGTGGGTACTGCAGACGGAGCCCAGGATCTCCCGGAGATTCCAGCTCCACTAGCCCCAGTACCTCAGGAGCCACAGCCTCGCCCCGGTGGTGATGTGATTCCCGCAGAATTTGGGGAAGGTCCATTCCATAATCAGTATTGCCAATGGTGCCGACGCCTTCCTGATGGACGTTTGGTGCCGATCCCTCCTTTCAGATACCGACAGATGATGGCCGCCCGAGGAGAGCTAGTATAGCCACCCGTGCAGCCACCTCCACATGATTCAGATGACCCATCATCTGACGACTCATCCACAGACGACTCTAGTGACGATGACTCCGACGAGGAGGACCCTGATGATGCACCTGTACAGCCACCCTCCACCCCGCCGAAGAAGCCGTACCGTTTCGATGGTATCGTCATTCCAGGGATCAATGGGGGTCGAGCATTCACTGACGCATATGGTCAGCATCGTAGGGTTACTGCCCGTAAGCGGCTTGTGCCGTATCCTGCTTATCCCTTCATCCGTAAGCCTTACCGCTTCACAGCCTCTACTTTTGGAGCCGGACCGTCCGCACCACCAGCTCCACCAGCACCACCCGTACCGACTGCACCGCCTACCCCACCATCTCCCACTGTCGAGGAACTGACAAGGGAGGTAGAGATCCTCCGTGCTCGGGTAGCTGAGCTCGAGGACCAGATGTCTCATGTATTGGACATCCTACACCCACCTTCACCGTAGGACTTTTGTAGTAGATTTCATTATGTAATCTCATTTGTAGTTTTATGTTTCACTTATGTATTGTACGAACCTATTCTGATGTATGTAACTTATTATTAATGAATGGAACTTTGCGTTATTTAATTCTTGAACGGTGTTCTATTTACGTTACTGTATGATGATTCTGTGGTATTTGTACCTGGATTGCATTACTTAATAAACATGTGATGTGTTGATTCCATGTTGGTTACATATACTGTATTATTACTATTTGAATACTGGATTTTGACTTGAGTCAAAATTTTTGTTTAGAACACCATGGCCAACGGACCATCAACACCTACCGCAGCTCAAATCGAGGAGATGATCAATGAACGAGTCACCGCAGCTTTAGCAGAAAGGAACCTCCAAGCTCCACCGCCACCGGTTATTCAACCCATTCGTAATTGGTGCACGTACAAAGAGTTCCAAAGCTGCAAACCCCACAACTTCAGTAGAACAGAGGGGCCGGTTGGTCTCACTAGATGGTTCGAGAAATTAGAATCTGTGTTTCGAGTTAGTAACTGTTTAGAGGTGAATAAAACCAAGTTTGCTTCATGCACTCTGTCTGACGGCGCACTAACATGGTGGAACACGTTGGCTCAAGTAAAAGGTATTGATGAGGCATTTGCTACCCCATGGGAGGAATTCAAAGGGGCCCTGATTGAGGAATATTGCCCTAGGACCGAGATCCAGAAGATGGAAATTGAGTTTATGTAGTTGAAGGTCGTGGGAAACGATCTCGATGGGTACAATCGTAGGTATTTGGAACTAGCCCTGATGTGTCCTACCATGGTCACCCCGGAGTTCAAGCGTATGGAAAGATATATGTGGGGACTTCCTAAGTCCATTAAGGGAAACGTCACCTCGTCCAAACCACCCAATGTTCCGGAAGCAATGCGCATGGCGCATACTTTAATGAACCAAATTATCATCGATGAACCGAAGAAGGCTAAGTCTGAAGCGGGTAGTAGTGAGAAGCGCAAATGGGATAACAACAGGGAAAGGACCTACGATCAAAACCCGGCGAAACGACATGAGGGTTTCAGAGGAAACAACAATGGTGGAAACCCCAATCCGAACACCAACTCAAACCCCAACTACAAGGGAACCTTACCACAATGCAAGCGGTGCTACAAGCACCATACTGGGTATTGTAATGTTGTTTGTGAAAAGTGCCAACGGACTGGATATATCAGTAAGGAATGCAATGGACCGAAAAAGTGCTACGAATGCGGACAGACGGGCCATTTCAGAAATGCGTGCCCCAACAAAAGAAAAGACGGTGGACCACCCCGTGGTAAAGCTTTCAACGTTAATGCAAGGGATGCACGCGAGAATCCCGACTTGGTGACAGGTATATTCACAATCAACAATTTATTAGCTTCTGTCATATTTGATACTGGTGCCGATAGAAGTTATGTATGTAGACACTTTTGCGATAAGATTAATTGGTCGTTAGTCCCTTTAAAAGAGAGTATGCTTGTCGAAGTCGCCAATGGAAAACTTGAAAAAGTTGACCAAATTAGTTGTGGAGCTATTATCAACATAGCTGGTGTAGATTTCGAGATAGACTTGATTCCCATTAAGTTGGGAAGCTTTGATGTTATTGTCGGCATGGATTAGTTGACCAAAGTAAGAGCCGACATTATCTGTGGAGATAAAGCTCTTCGTATACCACAAGGCGATGGTGAACCTCTGACTATTTATGGAGAGAGATGTAGTTCGCAACTGAACCTCATTAGTTGCGTGAAAGTGCAAAAGATCATGAAGAAGGGACATCTTGCTGTCCTAGCACATGTGAAAATGGTAGAAACCGAGGTGAAGAGTGTGAACGACGTACGAATTGTGAACGAATTTTTCGATGTCTTCCCTGAAGAATTGCCTGGATTACCGCCACCAAGAGTAGTAGAGTTTCAGATCGATTTAGTGACAGGAGCTGCACCTGTAGCTCGTGCACCTTATAGACTTGCACCTTCCGAGATGCAAGAGTTGCAGAGCCAATTACAAGAACTGCTAGACCGTGGATTCATCCAACCAAGTTTCTCGCCTTGGGGCGCACCTGTGTTGTTTGTGAAGAAGAAGGATGGATCCTTCCGTATGTGTATCGATTAACAAATTGACAATCAAGAATCGGTATCCTCTTCCCCGCATTGACGATCTTTTTGATCAACTACAAGGATCGAGCGTCTACTCCAAGATCGATTTACGATCCGGTTATCACCAGTTGAGGGTGAAGGAAAGTGATGTGATGAAGACTACATTCAGAACCCGTTATGGTCATTATGAGTTCCTCATGATGCCATTCGGTTTAACCAATGCACCTGCCGTGTTCATGGATCTCATGAATCGTGTCTGCAAGCCATACTTGGATAAGTTCGTTATCGTCTTCATAGATGATATCCTCATCTACTCTAAGAGCGAAGAAGAGCATGAGCAACACCTCCGACTAGTACTTGAACTCTTGAGACAAGAGCAACTTTATGTGAAATTCTCCAAGTGTGAATTTTGGTTGAAGGAAGTCCAATTTATGGGTCATGTTGTGAGCGACCAGGGTATCAAAGTTGATCCTGTCAAGATTGAAGCTATCAGCAAGTGGGAGACCCCCATTACTCCAACTCACATCCGCCAATTTTTAGGTCTCACCGGTTACTACCGAAGATTTATCGAAGGTTTCTCTTTGATTGCGCGTCCTTTGACCGCATTGACTCACAAGGGCAAGAAGTTCATTTGGGAACCCGCACACGAATCAGCATTCCAAACTTTGAAGAAGAAGTTAACCACCACACCTATCTTATCACTTCCTGAAGGCAGTGACGATTTCGTCGTTTATTGCGATGCTTCGAAAAGTGGTTTTGGTTGTGTCCTGATGCAACGCACAAAGGTTATCGCTTATGCTTCCTGTCAATTGAAGATTCACGAACGGAACTATACTACTCATGATCTCGAACTAGGAGCTGTTGTCTTTGCGCTCAAATTGTAGAGACACTATCTGTATGGAACCAAGAGCACTATTTTCACCGATCATAAAAGCCTCCAACACATCTTTGATCAGAAGCAACTGAATATGAGACATTGTCGATGGATCGAGACATTGAACGACTATGATTGTGAACTTCGCTATCACCCTGGCAAGGCCAATGTTGTAGTTGACGCTTTAAGTCGAAAGGAGAGGACGACACCTCTTCGTGTCCGAGCTTTGAACATCACCATTCATTCGAATCTTAACAGCCAGATCCGAGTAGCCCAAGATGAGGCTCTCAAGGAGGAGAATATATCTCATGAACATTTGAACATTCTTGTCTCTCGATTCGAGGTTAGGGAGTCTGTACTCCGATGTTATGCCGGAAGAATTTGGGTACCTCTTTATGGAGATCTACAGAACCTTATACTTGATGAAGCACACAAATCGAGATATTCGATTCATCCCAGAGCGGGCAAAATATACCACGATCTTAAGGAACAGTACTGGTGGCTGAATCTTAAGAAGGATGTTGCAACTTATGTTGGGAAGTGTTTGACTTGTTCGAAAGTTAAGGCCGAGCATCAGAGGCCCTCTGGATTACTTCAACAACCAGAAATCCCGCAATGGAAGTGGGAAAGGATAACAATGGATTTCATCACCAAGCTACCAAAGACGGTGGGCGGATACGATACCATCTGGGTTATCGTTGACCGTCTTACCAAATCTGCACACTTCTTAGCTATGAAGGAAACAGATACGATGGAGGGACTCGCTCAACTATACATCAAAGAGGTTGTATCTCATCATGGTGTACCTTTATTAATCATCTCAGATCGCGATCCCCGTTTTGCTTCGAGATTTTGGCGTTCTTTGCAAGAAGCCATGGGAACTCGTCTTGACATGAGTACTACATATCACCCACAGACTGACGGGCAAAGTGAATGAATGATTCATACCTTGGAGGACATGTTGCGTGCATGTGTTATTGATTTCGGAAAGGCCTGGGAAAGGCATTTACCACTCGCCGAATTTTCCTACAACAACAGTTATCACTCGAGTATTAATGTCGCACCTTTTGAAGCATTGTATGGCCGCAAGTGCCGATCTCCTATTTGTTGGGCCGAAGTAGGCGAAAAGCAAATCACCGGACCCGTGCTAGTCCATGAAACAACGGAGAAGATTGCTCAGATTCAAGCGAGACTTAAGACTGCTCGCGATTGTCAAAAGAGTTATGCCGATCTTAAACGTAAAGACTTTGAATTCAACATTGGTGACCGTGTAATGTTGAAGGTTGCACCTTGGAAAGGTGTGATCCGTTTTGGAAAACGTGGAAAGTTAAACCCGCGATACATTGGTCCTTTTGAAATTTTGGAACGTGTTGGACCCGTTGCTTACCCTTTGGATCTTCCAACTCAATTGAGCTCAGTTCATCCTACCTTCCACGTGTCAAACTTGAAGAAGTGTCTTGCTGCACCCGAACTTATCATACCACTGGAAGAACTTACTATTGATGACAAACTACACTTCGTGGAAGAACCTATTGAAATTATAGACCTTGAGGTCAAAACTTTGAAACGCAACAAGATTCCGATCGTCCGAGTACGATGGAATGCCAAACGAGGACCTGAGTTTACTTGGGAGCGAGAGGATCAAATGATGCAGAAGTATCCTCACCTTTTCCCAACTCCTCCAGCTACCTCAGCTTAAAATTTTGGGACGAAATTTTCTTTAACAGGTGGGTAATGTAACGACCCTGGATTTTCCAACGTTTATTTATTAATAATTATTATTAATACTTGTGATTAAATGAATGTATTGTTATACATTTACTTGTTACCATGATTGGCTTTTGAATGCCCGACACGTCTTTGTGACACACGTACATTACACGAATAATATTTTCAAATATTATTTACATTCACGATTGATTTCTATTAATCATTTTAATTAACTAAGGTTATTAGTTAATTACTTGGGCTTTGTTGGATTTAATTGTTAATCACTTGTACTTGGGCTTTCATTAGTATTAGTGGACTTAGAAGCCCACTCCACTCACCTTAAATGGATTAGTTAGCCCATCACTCATGTAAGTATCACTTTAGAACTAAACTAAATGGATTAAGTTGTATGAAATCTAGTTACAACATACTTGCACATCTTCTCCATGAAAACACCCCTAATAACCAACTTTTAAGACATAAACATGCAAGAAACTTGTGGACAAATCTCTCCCCCTTCTCCCTTTGCAAACCGTCGGTTTAGAGTAATAGGAGGGAGAGTTCAAATTTTTTTTTGTATACTTGTTTACTAGTATTACTTCCTCATTTCTTCACACACACATTCACCACTTTTCTCTCAACTTTTTCTCTCATTCTTCTCTCTCAAATATTGTAAGTAACTTGAGCTTTTTATCCTTCTTTTCTCTTGTAAAAACCGAAGCAAACACTCATCATCATCAATCTTTGTTTGTTGTTTGATACTTGTTTCATGTTGTTGTTTGATTACTTGTCCTTGTTAGTTGTTACTTACTAGTTACAAGAATCAAACTACCTAGTTTGATTCTTCATATTATCTTGTATTTACAAGAACACACAAGAACTAAACTCTCTAGTTTATGTTCTACATTTAATGTTTGAAAGATTGTAAGTTCATATGTTGTAAAATCATACTTGTAATTCATGTTTGTAAACTTAAAGTTTACTTTCTTAAAGATCAAGACTTTGGCTTGAATCTTTAAAGTATGAACAACAATGAACTAGTTACTTGTTTATTTAGTTTATTAATTCATTCTTGCACTTTTTAAATTCATGATTTATGTTGTTGTTGGTCAAGTGTTACTAGTTAACCTTGATCTCATTTTTCTTGAACTAAAGTTAACTTTAAAAGTTCAAGAACATGGAAGTATAACTTTTTAGTTATAACTTCATATACTTATGATGGATCTAAGTTCTATAGCTTATGGTCTACTTATTTTGTCATAATCAAAAGCTTGTAAGATTACATACACTTTACAAGATGAAAATCTAAGTTTTGTAACTTATGGTTTCATTAAAGTAAAGGTTCAAGTATTATTACTTAGGATTTAACTTAATAACTTTAGATCTAGACCTTTGGGTCTTGGATCTTCAAGATCTAACTAAGAACTATGTCTACATCTTAAGATCTTGATTAGTTAGTTTACTTTCAAGTTTGTAGTTCAATATTACTTTTATAGTTCATGTATGTGTCGGATCTAAGATTTTGATGTAACTTTGGTTCATCAAGCTACTTGCAACACTTAAATGAGTTGTGCTACATGTCTTAGACTTACACAAGTGTTATTATATTCAAACCTTGGTTAAGATGATGCAAACACATCAACGAGTTGTACACTTGAAGCTATATGCATCAAGGATGAGAACCGTGATAAGCATCGAGCACCAAGAACCCACCGGAACCTACTGTTTACTGTTTTCTGGAACAGACCCGAATACCTGGGCTACTGTAAAGTTGATTTTCAGTTAGCTCTATTCGAGTATATAATTTTTCATTTAGGACTCATCTTAATCCGAGTTACGGTTTAGGATTTATGACCCTCCGATCGTCACTATGTCCTTTTAACGTTGTGCTGAAAATTCTGACCTACTCGCACTTAGACCGTCACCATGGTCAAAGAAGATGAGTTTGCTTCTGGAATTTTTACCACAACTAGAGGACTCATATACGGAGCCATGGCCACTGGTCTCAGCTTATTTCAGTAGGTATAGAGGCCGTGGTGACTGACCGAAGTCAGCCTTTGTTTTAAACTCTTTTCATGAACGAAACTTACTTTACACCTTTTGTTTGATGATGAATGATGATGACCCTTAAGACCTATTTTACATACATTTAAACCTATTGGGACGATTTACTGACTTAGTACTATTTGACTTAGGTTGAGGACTTTCCGGACCTACATACTTGCTTACTTCCCGACTCGACTTTACTACTACTTTACCACTGTGAGTTATAGCATCCCTTTTTACTTTAACTATTTTAGGAACTGAGAATACATGCACATTTTACGTTTTACATACTAGGCACGAGTACTTAAACTTTATATGTGTGGGTTATACAACGGCATAAACATTCCCTTTAGCTCGGTAACGTTAGTCATTTGTTTTTGAACCGGTGAACGCGAATCTTAGATATGGATCCATAGAGTTTGACATCCCCACTCGGGCTAGTCGCGCTAGTATTTAACGAGTGTTTAATACTTCGTAAACATACGCACTCGCCAAGTATACTTTCAGGGGGTTATAAACGTTAAGTTAGTTACCAAGTGCCCACGGTTAAACATATACTTTATCATACTGTTTTGAAACGCTCTTTGTAGCACTGAAATCTCGTGGCCTACCTTACATACTGTTATACTTAAACTATAGCTCACCAACCTCTGTGTTGACGTTTTTAAGCATATTTTTCTCAGGTGCTTAAGGTTGCTAGCTTCTGCTGTTATACTAGTCTTGCTGTAGACACCCGCTGCTTTAGAGATGTAACCACATGAACGTTTATCTTGCATTCATAAACATTATTACTTTTGAAACTATGATTTGTAACGACATATGGGTCACATACTATTATCCTTGCTTCTATTCGTTGAAGCATACTTTTGGTTATTAAACATTGATGTTGGTTAAGACATCACCTTTTATCATGGATGCAAACGTATTTTGAAATAGCATATAGTGTTTGACCTTGTAATGATCCTGTTGTTGATGATTCGTACACGGTGGTTTTGTACGGGGCATCACAGATATTGCCCTTAGATAGGTTATGTTGAATCTTAAATTAGTTACCTATGCGGTTGAGATAAGGTATAAGATATGCATGTCGTTGGAAAGCTAGCGAAAAATTAAGAACTTTTCATTTAGATATCGAACGGTTTCGATGAACGGATTAGAAGTTATCGCCAATTGAATTTTTGTAAAAATGATTATTATTATCGTCGTTATTATCGTCGTTCAAGTTATTATTATTATTATTATAATAATTATTATTATTATTATTATTATTATTATTATTATTATTATTATTATTATTATTATTATTATTATTATTATTATCAATAAAAAATATTATCATTAAAAATTGTTATCTTTACTATTGTTATTATCGTTAAAGTTATAATTAGTATTATTATTATTTTTATCATTAAAAAATAGTTATTAGTATTAATATTATCATAACATTTATTATTATTAGTATTATTATAATTAAAACTAATATTAGCAACACTTAACTATTATGATTACTAATATTATTATTAAAATGAACACGATATAAAAGACGATTTAAAAACTATTAAGAGAATCGATTAGGAAATAATGAGTATGGGTATCATGATGAAATTAAAAATATTGTAAGATATTGATTTAGATAAAAATTATCGTTTTTCATTATTTTTATCACTATTATTATTGAAAGTAGTATTAATATTAAAAATATCATTTTTACGAAAGTTATTATTTTTAAGAGGAATATCATTGTTAATAAAAAATTTTATTATTATTATTATCGTTTTATCATAATATCATTTTTGGTAAATATAAAAATTAATATTTTTATTAATAAGATAATAATAATTATTATTACAAAATAATACAACTTTTACTTATTATTATTATCAATGTTATTATATCAAATAAATATGTAACACAAATAATATAATTACCTTAATAAAAACCTATTATAATATTTTATAATATTAAATGAATTTTATTAATTTTATTACTTAAGATATATAAAGGTATATTTCTATATAAAATTTTATTTATTAACAAATGAATTATATTATTTACTCTAATAAAATATTTTAAAAATTTTTAAAAATATAAAACGTCGATATGCAAACTATATAATAATCATGTATAAATTTTGGAAATCATTTTTGAGTCAAATTGACTTTTATTGACTATTGCATATTAGTCTCGAGCATTAAGATTGTGGTACACTATGACCTGACTTAAATTGTTAGACAAATTTTGACCAACACATACATATATATATATATATATATATATATATATATATATATATATATATATATATATATATATATATATATATATATATATATATATATATATATATAGGTTCATGAATCCGAGGCCAACCTTGCATTTATTCAATGACGTTAAATGTATTTTTACTACGAAATACAGTATGGTGAGTTTCATTTGCCTTTTTACCCTTTATATTTTTGGGCTGAGAATACATGCACATTTTTTTTATAAATGTTTTACGAAATAGACACAAGTAATTGAAACTACATTATATGGGTGAATGATCGAAGCCGAATATGCCCCTTTTGCTTGGTAACCTAAGAATTAGTAAACCGATCTACTAATTGACGCGAATCCTAAAGATAGATCTATTGGGCCTAACAAACCCCATCCATGGTTGCGGATGCTTTAGTACTTCGATGTTGTTTTATCATGTCCGAAGGATTTCCCAGAATGATAGGGGATATTCTTATATGCATCTTGTTAATGTCGGTTACCAGGTGTTCACCATATGAATGATTTTTGTCTCTATGCATGGGACGTATATTTATGAGAACTGGAAATGAAATTCTTGTGGTCTATTAAAATGATGAAAATGAATGATTATGTTAAACTAATGAACTCACCAACCTTTTAGTTGACACTTTAAAGCATGTTTATTTTCAGGTGTTAAAGAAATCTTCCGCTGTGCATTAGCTCATTTTAAAGACTGATGTTAAAGCGAAGGGGTATAAAATACTATTAATTTTTACTGCGAAATACTATTAAATACGATACAATTTTACACAAGTTATTTATTTGTTTATAGAGTGGATATACCTAAACCTTTCTACAACACTTATAGGCAGTGTACCTAATCGTACAGTAGTGTAGTTTTTAGTAAGTCCGGTTCGTCCACAGGGAACTCGCCAAGTTTAACGCTATATTTTTAAAACTATATTTGTAAATAAATATATATATATAAATATAAGTAGTATTATTATTATAAAAGGGGGTTTTTACCGTTTAATGACCGATTTGTCGATTTTAAAACTTTAGTCGCAGTTAAAACCTAATGTAAAATATTAAATATATAAAAGACTTAATTTAAAGCGTAAAGTAATTAACAATAATTAAAGTGCGATAAATTAAAGTGCGATAAATAAAATGACAATAAATAAAATTGCGATAATTAAAAAGTGCAATAATTAAAATGACAATAAATTAAAGTGCGATAATTAAAAGTGCAATTAAATATGAAATAAAGGAATTATGCTTATTTAAACTTCCGTAATCATGATGTTTGACGTGTTGATTTTAGTTTATTACCATGGGTTAATTGTCCTTTGTCCTGGATTATTCAATATGTCCATCTGGTTTTTGTCCATAACAGTCCATCAGTCATAAATATAAAGTGCGAGTGTCCTCGTCAAATTATCCTTATATCCGAAGTCAAATATTCCAACTAATTGGGAACTTAAACTATAATTACACCAATTTTCCTTGTATATAATTCACCCCTGTTTTAATAAGTCCATTGACTATTAATCCATTCCCGTGTTCGATTAAATGAACGATTATTAGTACTTATAAATATCCCGCCCATCGTGTCCGATCGAGTGTATGTGGTTATTTATAGGTACGTCCAATTGTAAATCTTTATATTAAATTAACAAACTATCATTTAATTAAACAAATATAAAGCCCATTAATAGCCCATAGTCTAATTTCCACAAGTGTCGTTCTTTTGTCCAAACCCCAATTATGGTACAAAGCTCAATTACCCTGTCTTTAATATTTAGCCCAACATCACGATTACTTCAATTTAAATAAGCATAATAATAACTTAGCTACGAGACATTAATTTAAAAAGGTTGAACATAACTTACAATGATTAATAATAGCGTAGCGTTACACGGACAGAATTTCTACTTACACCCTTACAACATTCGCTAACATACCCTTATTATTAAAATTAAAATTATAATATATATATATATATATATATATATATATATATATATATATATATATATATATATACATATATATATATATACGTGAGAGATGGAGAAAGAAAAAGATGTGTTTTTGTTCGACCAAAACTGCGAAATTTATAGGACCTGACCCAAAATTTGGGGCCATGCGATCGCATGGATTTTGCACCTCCAGGCCATGCAATCGCATGGAGCAGGAATCCAGCTCACATACTTTTGTTTGCTTTCTTGCCGACAGTTTTATTAAATAATATAATATATAAATAATTTTAAGAATTAATTATATATTATATTATATTCATGTGCATAGTTGACTTGTAATTTTTAGTCTGTTGCGTCGAGCGTTGAGAGTTGACTCTGGTCCCGGTTCCGGATTTTCGAACGTCCTTGCGTACAATTTAATATCTTGTACTTTGCGTTTTGCGTCTTGTACTCTTGTAATTTCGAGACATTTTTCATCAATAATTTGAACCACTTTGATTGTACTTTGTACTTTTTAGCTTTTTGGTCGTTTGCATCTTTAAATTGTCGAATCTGTCTTTTGTCTTCACCTTTTATTATTTAAACCAATATCACTTGTAAATAGAACAACTGCAACTAAAAGCTTGTCTTTCTTGAGGGATAATGATATGAAATATATGTTCGTTTTTAGCATTATCAAATATTCTCACACTTGAGCGTTGCTTGTCCTCAAGCAATATAGTCTTGAAATAAAAATACTAGAATCACTTCTTTATTCTTCACACTTTATACATCAGTGACTTCTATACGGCGGTATGAACAATGGTAGTAACGTTGTGGTTTACAGTCTCACATGACTATGAAAATTTAGATCCTTAAGGAAATTGGATCTTTATGAAAACATTTGATCTTTTGAAATTAAATCTAGCTTTTACCCTAGATAAGTTTTCCGGAATAACCCTTCACCGGTGTTTGCAAATTGTTTTTGTCAGTTTTGTGGGTTTCAGATTTGAAAATTTTGGCTCAAAAATTGCGGTTTTGTGTCACCCACTTGCTAACCTTGTATTGGGAAAGTAACACGTCCAGTATACTTGTTCCGTATATTACCTTTCGGTAAACTACCGTCCGGTTGTAAAGGAAAGCGTTGAACAAGCAACTGTTAAGGCAATGTCCCGTGACATGCTTTTAATTATTGTCTATAACGTGTCGGATGCAATTACTATCCTTTGTAGGAGCAATAGTAAAGATCACCCTATAGTTTTTCGATCTGGCACAAGGTCCTGTCTTCAACCATGCTATGCAACCACCGTTCTTACGGTTGACACCCGATTTGGTTCAGGTGACCTAATGAATTCCAGGTGAATTCCTAGGATTTTACGTTCAATGGTAATGAACGCATTGAAAATAGGGTTTTCAGAAAACAAATAGGTTTGTAATTTTATCAAAATATTTTATCGTTCAAGTTCGAGTTTAGATATCATCGAATTCCATGAGTTTGTAATTCTCAATATTTAAAAGTCAATCTCAAGGATTGAGTAATATCAGTCTTAAAAGCTGATTTTTGATCTTTTAAGGAGATTATCCTTTTTGGGGATCTGATTCATTAGTCTTATCAAGCTAATTTGCATGGCGCCCTCCCCATTTTACGAGACAGATCCTCTCATGGTTAGGATAAGTCTGACCACTTGGCGACCCTGTTTGATGCTGAGGTCCTTGGATTTCCAGCTGATTTTCGAGAAAACTTTTCAAGGTTTTTCATAGACTCTACAACTGGTCTGGACGACAACTTCCTGACCTAAATCAAGAAGCTCGTTTCTTTTTCGGAAGACTTTACTTCCTTTTAATGATGGAATTGATTCATCGTGTAGATCCATATTTCTTTCAAATATATTACAATTTACCGGGTAAAACGGTTAATTTTGTCCAAAACAAAAGTATCTTCAATTATTTGTACAAAAATATGTGATATATGTTCTAAATAACTTGGTAATTTTTTTCCACACTTGGCCTTTATTTTCCTTTCTTTGCCTTTTTATTGTCCTCTATTCCATTTTAAATGAATTCTAACATTTTTAGTTGTTTCTCAATTTATGTCCGTTCCGAGGTAACAATAATTTCGGTGTTAGCACCTAGTTTTATCGCTCATAAATTTGTATAAACATGATTTTGAGTTCATTTAATTGAAAATTTTGAAAAATTTTACTAGAATTGGATAGTCAGTATATAAGACTAGGGCTGTTCTTTATTATCAGAGAGCACTAGATTCTAATACAACTACTGCGTTACTATTATTTTTAATGGTAACCAAGTGTATAAGTCAAATTTTTTTTTAAAAATCCGAAAGAATTTAACCCCTTCCCACACTTAAGATCTTGCAATGCCCTCATTTGCAAGAAATCAGTAATAATTTAAATTATTGAGGGTGATTAGCGTAGAGAAATGATTAAATTTTACCAAAGTTTCCAAACATATTAGTGTTTGTTTGCTGAATGAAAAATGGTGCACATCATTTGTTCATTCTGTCTTGTTGTTACATCACATTTGTTTTTCGTTTTGTCGTCAAAATTAGTAGCTTTGCTGAACTTAATGCCAGTCTTTGAAAATGTGCTGTTTTACCCTGTTGTGTACATGAAATAAAATACATACAATACAAATATAAACATGCATGGTAATTTGAAATGGGACTTAACATCCCACTTTCAAATCAAATATGAAATATTAGTACAACATAATAAAAATGTTAAAACTTACATAAAGTATCACAATATTATATGTTTAAACATAAATAAATAAAAATAAAAAAAAATAAAAATCATAAAAATCACCAACCGAACTATATCAATCTGGATAGGGGTTCCAGTTCATGTCGTCGGGCGGGTTCCATGGTTGGTTATAGGTGTACTGATAGGCCTGGTTAGGGTCGTAGAGAGTAAATGGTGGTCGCATATAGGGCTGGTGTGGAGGATAGTAATCAGGTCGGGTCGGTACGTAGTGATCCTGAGGTGATAGCTGGCTCATGATCTGATGCTGATGATAGTGCCATCTATCATGCTGTCGTTGCCTGGAATGCTCGTACTCATTTCGGGCTTGCCACTGCTCGTATCGACTATGTCTATCCTGGTTTGTCATTTCTACCTCATCTATACGCTGGTAGACGTCAGTCATAGCCTCCCTAATGACATCCCTAATGTCATCTGCTTCCTCCATTTCCTCATCTGAACCTCTCTCTACCTGTGGATGACGACCTACATATGGTACTACCTGATTGCGTCTGCTCTTCAATACCTTAGCACCCTGATAGACCTTCAATCCTAAAGTATCATCCTGTTCCCTACATACCAAAAGTGGACCCCCTTGATCCCTATCTACACCCAAATACTCTCCAATGAGAGTAACAAAAATACCTCCTCCTATTAATCCCCCTTCTTGTATTCCGGCTACCACTTTGGACAGATAAAAACCAACACAGTAGGAGATATTAACAAAGCATCTATTGTTTCGAATACACTTAAGGTAAAATAAGTCATGTAAGGTCATCTTCTCCTTATTTTTACCTCTTTGTGTAATCGAATTAGCTAAAAATCTATGTATAATACGTAGCTCCGCTTTGTTAATATCTAAGTAGGAGTGTCTTCCTCCCCGCGAAAAAACATTATAATTTGACATACGCCTCCAGATGGCGTTCGCGTCAAAATTCCTATCTACCCTTTCACCATGATAAATCAAATTCATACAATCAGGTAGTAGTAATTCACTAGGAGTGTAAATCTGTAAAGCCCTGGCCATGTCCAGCATGGACATCCTGTACATCCTACGGCCAAGTATAAATCTAAGAAAACTTCTATCACCTAACCTATCTACTTCTGCATTTAACGCTATAGTACTCATAAGCTCAACACACCATTCCTTATATACAGGCCTACGAATAGTGAATAAACATTCCCAATCTGGAAAAGAAGAGCTGCCATACCTTTGAATCAGATGCAGTCTAACTGAGTTAGCTAGTTGGACCCTTTCCAAAGGCTCCCAATCGATTACCCTCGGCACTTCTACATTTTTCGTTACCAGTTTGAATTTGTTACTTTGATATGTCGGGTAATCTCTCCAACTTCGATCAAATCTCAGATTGGGATGCAACTGTGCTTCATGAATTGTTGGGTGTTCTACTATCGGATGAATCGGAAAAATTACGTAGGCATCAACATATTCTTGTTGCGGATCATAATAAGGTACGTGTTGATCAGGTTGTTGTTGTTGTTCCTGTTGTTGCTCCGGTTCATATTGCATTTCTGGTTCAGGTTCTGGAGCAGGTTGCCTAGATGATGATGATGCACCATCAGTATCAGTAAATCTCTGCAAAACACATTAAACACAAAATTTGTGTATCCAAATATGCATTAGTGTTAGCAAAATAACAACTTGAAATAATTACAATAACATGTTAAATCAAAATTAAACTTATACGCATTTTCACAATTTTAACAATTCTACACTTTTTCACATAAGCATATATGAAAATGTTTACAAAGTTCATAAGCATTCAACTCAAATAACATGTTAAAACAACCATTACTAGCAATTAAACAAGTTTCAAATGGCATTTACATCAATTTAATCAAGTTCATGAATTTTAGACCTAAAAAGTCCACTTTAATTCTCAAAAATCATGTTTAGGATCAAAGTTTGGATCATTTAGCTACCTAAATATGTTACACTACTTAATTTAGCAATAATTCATGACAAAAATCGGCCATAACCTGTTTATATCAAAAAGCCCCAAATTGCTCAAGAACACAAACCCTAAATTCCTAAAAAATTTTGAAGTTTTTGACTTCAAATCATGTTAAATAGCATCAATATAGGTTATACATGCATAATATAGTAACAATTTAATTCTAATTACACTAGAAATTAACAAAATCAAATTAGGTAGATTATAGCTCAAGAACATTAAAAATCAAATTTAAAGAGGTTTAGGGGTGTAATTGTTACCCTTCTTGATGAACTTCTTATCAAATTCATAATTAGAGCGGATTATAGCAAGAAATTTGGTTGATTTTAGTGAAAAATTGATGAAATTAGGGGTGTTTTTGGAGTGTGTTCGTATGTATGTGTGTGTTTTTGTGAAGCAGCAGAACAGCGAGCTGCTCTTTTCAATCTGACCAGTTTTTCTCCTCCATGCGATCGCATGGAAATGAAGGCAAAACCTCATGCGATCGCATGGAAATGAAGGCAAAACCCCATGCGATCGCATGGGGTCCGGTTTTTTTTTTAAATTACTAATAAAACATATAATTAAAAATTAAAAATTTGTTTCTTTTTAGGATGAGGGTGCTTCGGATCGTTTTCCTAGTCCGTCCCTCGACAAAATTTTAAAAATTTATCACGTTTTAAGCGCGGTTTTAAAAGCAAAGATTTTTAGATTTTTTAATATTTTTGGCATACTTTAATTCAATAAGATTAAAAGTAATGATAATAAAAGTTCTCGTCCCGCCCTCGGGTAAAGCAATTTCGGTTCAACGACCTAGTTTTCAACTCACGACGAATTTTTAGAAATCACATTTTTAACTTAATGAAATAAAGTAAATATTTGTTTTTAAATTCACACCAAACTTAAATTTAAAATGCATAAAATTAAAAATTCATATTAATATTATTAAAAATTCACACCAAATTCATATTATATTTTTGTTTTTATACAGACAAACTTATATTAAAAATATTAATTTTTTAAATATTTACAAACTTAAATATATTTATTTTAAAAAGTTTACAATATTAATTTAATATTTATATATTAATTTTAAAAACATGGTAAAAATTAAAATTAAAAATCTTTTTGGTCTTTTATCCCACTTTAATCAATCAAATATTATCAAAAATATAAGCCCCTCTTTTCGGTAAAGTAATTTCAGCTATATTACATAGTTTTACTCCTGACGAATTTCTGAATATTTTGGGTTGATTGATTAAAGATATTTATACCTTAAGAATAAACGGTAAATTTCGCAGTGATGTAATAAATTTTTGTATGATATCAATAATTTCGGTTACGCATACCTAATTTTATTGAATACCAATTTAATACTTTATAGCGAACGATTCAGCGTTTATTATCAAAAGGTTAAAAGTAATAAAAATAAAAATAAAAACTGTACATACTTACCTGTGAGATAGAATTCTCAAAGACCTGCTTTAGCAGACTCATAGGAGAGTCGTGTGATTTGGTTCTCCATAGCTACGTAAGCATAACCTCGATTTTTCAATATCTTTTCTTCTAAACATATGAACGGTCCTTCTCTGCATAGAGTAACAAATTCGGTATTTGAATATGTTTGATTATTTGAACATTTACCTTCGTGTGACCATTTTCCGCATTTATAACATCTTTCAAGGTGTCGTGCTCTTCTTTTTGTTGCGGATTTTGATTTTCCTTTACCAAAATGTATCTTATGATGATCTTTTCTGAGTTCTTTTTTTACTCGGTCCATTTTGCCTCTTATGAATGATACCATTCACTCGGAAGTGTGTCATTATTACATTTAGTAATCATAGCGTGTAGCATTAGACCATGGTTCAGATCAAAGGAACTCTTCATCTCGTAAAACCTAAAAAAATAAAAATTCAGAATGGGGGGAGAAGACTAGTTCTTTAGGGTCTGCTAGGGAAAGACCATTTGGATTCCATTTTAGAAAACTACACGAAAACAGAATATCTAACTCTAACAAAAATATATATTACCCTAAAAAGATTCGAAACTTCCCACACTTAGTTAGCTGTGGTATCGAAATTTTGATTAACTTCATCTTCAACTTCCATTGGATTATCTATGTAATGTTTAACTCTGTGACCATTAACCTTAAATTCAATCCCATTTGAATTTATTAATTCTACTGTTCCATATGGGAAAACTCTCTTAACTATGAATGGTCCAGACCATCTTGATTTCAATTTTCTAGGAAATAGCTTGAATTGTGAATTGAAAAGAAGAACTCTGTCTCCTTCTTTAAATTCTTTTGAACTTCTGATTCTTTTATCATGCCATTTCTTCGTTCTTTCTTTAGAGATTAACGAATTTTCATATGCTTCATGTCTTAATTCTTCTAATTCATTTAGTTGACTTAACCGTAGACGTCCAGCTTCATGTAAATCAAGATTACATGTCTTCAAAGCCCAAAATGCTTTATGCTCAATTTCTACTGGAAAGTGACATGCTTTTCCGTAAACGAGTCTAAAAGGTGTGGTTCCAATTGGAGTTTTGTAGGCTGTTCTAAAAGCCCAGAGTGCATCCTCCAATTTCATGGACCATTCCTTTGGATTTGATCCTACGGTTTTCTCTAGAATACGTTTTAATGCTCGGTTGGTATTTTCAACTTGTCCACTTGTTTGTGGATGATAAACGGTTGAGATTTTATGAGTTACTCCATATCTTTTGAGAACTTTCTCAAGTTGATTGTTACAAAAATGAGTACCCCGATCACTTATTAAAGATTTCGGTGTTCCGAACCTTGCAAAAAGACGTTTTAAGAAGTTGAGTACAACTCGTGCATCGTTAGTTGGGAGAGCTTGTGCTTCCACCCATTTAGATACATAATCAATGGCAACGAGAATGTAGAGATTATTATGAGATTTTGGAAATGGACCCATAAAGTCAATACCCCAAATGTCAAATACTTCACATACTTGAATGACATTTTGTGGCATTTCATCACGTTGACTTATTTTTCGCCCCTTTGACATGCATCACAGGATTTGAAAAGAAGGTGTGCGTCTTTGAAAATTATAAGCCAATAGAATCCAGCATCGTAAACTTTTCTTGCTGTGAGTTGAGGCCCATAATGCCCTCCTGTTGGTCCTGTGTGACAATGGTTTAAGATTTGACTGGCTTCATCCCCAAATACACATCGTCGTATTATTCCATCGAGACAACTTTTAAACAAATGTGGATCTTCCTAGAAATAGTGTTTTATATCACTAAAGAATTTCTTTCATTTTTAGTACGATAACCCTTTTTCAAGGAATCTACATACTAAATAGTTTGCATAGTCTGCAAACCATAGAATTTCACTATAATCTATCTTCAATAAATATTCATCAGGAAAGTTGTCTTGTATGGCCGATTCATTCAGAACTTCTAATTCGGGATTTTCAAGACGAGAAAGATGATCAGCGGCGAGATTTTCTGCTCCCTTTTTGTGACGACCCGGGAATTTTCGACTAAATTTAAACTTAATTTTTATATGATTTCGATACGATAAGCAAAGTCTATTAAACTGAATTTCAAAATTTTTGAACTGTTTTCATGAATGCATTTGACCTTTGACTATTCCCGTCGATTCACGAACAATTGCTTATAACTAAATATGTATATATAAATGTAAGTATATATATAATAACTTGAACTTATAAAATATAATTAAATATCTAAAATAGGATACAAAATAATTAAATGTAATTCAAAATAAAACTATATATAAACATGTATGATTTCTATGTATAATGTAAAATATATATAGTATAAATAATATGTGTTGGAATTATAATATCCATTTCTATTATAAGATAATAGAATATTCTAAGTAAATATATAATGCTTATATATATAAAAACTTATTATATTTTCATATTTACAAACACATGTTATATAATAATATATACATTAAAATATATAAATTAAATATACAATATATGTTAGATAATTATTAAATATTACATAATTAATAATATGTAATATCTATATAATAAAGACATTTACAAATCAAAATATAGTTATTATTATCATTAATAATATTAGAAATGTTATAAATAATATTATTATTATCAATAATATTATTATTATAAATTCTATAGTTATTATTATCATTAATATCAATAATATTATTATTATTACCACTATATTACCATAAATTGTATTATTATTATTATTATTATTATTATTATTATTAATATTAATATTAGGAGTATTATTATTATTATATGTATATATGTATTAGTTAATAAGATTAGTTGTTACATATAAATAAAAAAAAAATATTAAGACTAATAATAAATGCAGACATATACATACGTGATATTAATATGTTTCTCATTATTTATATATATTTTTTTCTTTTCTATTAGGCTGTGATAGCCTGTCAACCACCAACGCTAGATAACAAATTATTCTACTGCTCCAAATGTTGAATTAATATACTCATGTTTGTTATATATCGATTGTAACCATAATTGTTAGAGGAATACAGATAGTAAGTAAAATCAAACCAGGCTACTTCCTCTGTTCGTTAGCCATTTTTCCAAAAGCTTCAATTTCGAATCAAACTCAAAATATAATAATGCAGTTTCAATAGAAATCTTCTTTCCAAACTTCCTGTGAAGTTACAGGCTTCAATTTCAGGTAATCAATTCGAATTCAAGAGTCAAAGTTTGTTTATCAAAAAGTCAACAAATGTTCTTGAGTCAAATTCGATTTTTCTGTTATGATTTGAGTTAAATTGATAACCTTAGAAATTTATACGAACCATTTGAAACACAACTTATGTTATAATAATTATCTAAAAGGTTCTTAAAATCAAAAATAAAAAAAATTTATTTTAAAAAAAACCGTAACTGCAGTAGCAGTATTTCGTGAATTTTTTTTATTTTTTTCATTATAATTAATATAAACATTTGATACTGATTGATTATTATTATTATAAAGTATTTAAATCCCTGTTTTGATGATTTGTGTATTTTTATCGATTTTGAATTTAATGAATTTGAGAAGAAGAAGATGAAGAAAAACTGAAACATATCGAGTTATAATTATTTAGGAGGATAGATTTTCAGTAAAAACAAAATGGAGGAATGGTTAAGAGAAGTGTTGAGAACCGAGAGGTCAGGGGTTCAATTCCAGGCCAGGGCATATTTAAAAAAAAAAAACAACAATAGAGAGCTGGGCTGTTGATTGGGCTTCCGTTTGTAACAGGGCTTAATTAAACCACTTATTATATTGGGCCGAATTCTTTGTTTCATGTTGGGCCGAGAAGTCTGTTAAGGAAGGTGGCTAGTTGATAAGTATCATGGTGGGTTTTGTAGAGATAAAGGAAAACAGAAAATAAATGAATTAAATATATTTAGGATTGCGGATATAATCAGAAAAACATGACAGAGGGATGGTATGAGGTGTCGTTGTGTATGCGAGAGGTCACGGGTTCGAGCCCGGATTGGGTCATTATTTTTACTAAAAGCCTTGAAAGGTAGTTTTTTCTAATTGTTATTATTATTATTATCAATTTTATTATTATTATTAATGTTGTTAATATTATTGTTATTATTAATATTACTAATATTAGTATCATTATTTTAAAAGTTATTATTATTATTATTATTAATCTTATTACTAATATAATTAGTATTGTTATTGCTAGTATTAGTATTAGTATCATCAGTATTATTATTATTATTTTTATTATCATTTATTATTAGTGTTACCATCATAAATAAATTATTATTTTTATCGTTATCAATTTTATTATTATTATTAACATTAACATGATTTTAAAAGTATTATTATAATGATTATTATTATATATATTATTATTATTATTATTATTATTATTACAAATAAAACAATACCTATTCATTATTATTGTTAACAACATTTTACCAAATAAATATTATATACCTAAAAACATATATATTACCTATCACATAAATATAATGGTTACTAGGTAATTATTTAAAGAATGTAAAGGAAATATAGATAACTAAGTTATTAATGAATCGCATAGTTTACTAAAATAACAATAAATAATAAATTTGTTCAACTACCATTATATGTTTTAATAGATATACAATTGATATAGGTTCGTGAATCCGAGGCCAACCCTATACTTGTTCAATGTCGTTCTATGTATTTTTACTACAAAATACATTAGGTGAGTTTCATTATTCTCTTTTTAAATGCTTTCGCAATATATATTTGGGGAATGAGAATACATGCGCTGTTTTTATAACTGTTTTACAAAATAGACACAAGTAATTGAAACTACATTATATAGTTGAATGATCGAAATCGAATATGCCCTTTTTATTAAGTCTGGTAATCTAAGAATTAGGGAACAGACACCCTAATTGACGCGAACTCTAAAGATAGATCTATCGGGCCCAACAAGCCCCATCCAAAGTACCGGATGCTTTAGTACTTCAAAATTTATATCATGTCCGAAGGAGGATCCCGGAATGATGGGGATATTCTTAAATGCATATTGTGAATGTCGGTTACCAGGTGTTCAATCCATATGAATGATATTTTTGTCTCTATGCATGGGACGTATGTTTATGAGAAATGGAAATATGAAATCTTGTGGTCTATTAAAATTATGAAATGATTATTTATGTTAAACTGATGAACTCACCAACCCTTTTGGTTGACACTTGAAAGCATGTTTATTCTCAGGTATGCAAGAAATCTTTCGCTGTGCATTTGCTCATATTAGAGATATTACTTGGAGTCATTCATGACATATTTCAAAAGACGTTGCATTCGAGTCATCGAGTTCATCAAGATTATTATTAAGTCAATTATAGTTGGAAGTATTATGAAATAGTATGTTTGCCGTCAACTTTTGATCTAAAGAAAGTTTGTCTTTTAAAAACAAATGCAATGATTGTAAAATGTATCATATAGAGGTCAATTACCTCGCGATGTAATCAACTATTGTGAATCGTTTATGATCAATGTGGACTTCGTCCAGATGGATTAGGACGGGGTCTTCACAGTTGGTATCAGAGCGGAGGTCTTAGCGAACCAGGTCTTGCATTAGTGAGTCTAACTGATAGTCGTTAGGATGCATTAGTGAGTCTGGACTTCGACCGTGTCTGCATGTCAAAAGTTTTGCTTATCATTTCTAGTCGGAAATCATCTGCTTATCATCCTTTGAAAATTACCTGCTTATTATTCTTAGTCTAGACACATCTTACTGCAATGATTGCATGAATATTGTATAGACAAAATTTATATCTTAGCGTATCTGCTACTTCATATTTTAGCGTATCTGTTACTGTAACTTTGCCTGACAACTTCCGTAGATTCGTCCGTAACTTATGGGATTTTAGTATTATATATGCATATGTAAATTATGTATTGCAGGGTACTAATCTACATACTATAATCTATTTCTTATCAAAAATACTTCATCTGATCGTACGAGATGAATCCCTCAACCAGTTCGAGTCCCTCGGATTCCGACAGCTATTTCGATAGTTATCCCGACCGTTATTCCGAATGGATAGTCATCTAAACTCCGGAAGCAACGTCACCAGAATGAATCAACCAATCATCCATCCCCAATTCATTTGATGGATTCGTAGTCGACTTAATCAATGGAGAGGCGCAGAAGGCGATCCCTTCCACTAATCGAATTCACCTTTTGGCGAAAAACCTGAAGCACTTACCGGCGAACCTGTTTGTAACATCACTTTCACCCTCGTTTCCCGAATATCTTTCCACGACTATATCATAACTCGGATTCTAAACCTTATTCATCTGCTCGTTCCGACCGACAATCACCCCGGAGTAATCGAAGAAGTCAACGAACTTCGCGCTCAAGTAATCAATTTGGAGAACATGGTGCAAAACTTACTAGCTTCAACAACATCACCGGCACCAACAGTACCATCAGTAACAACCCCAGTACTATCAACAATCCATGCCTTAACATCTCATTCTGTACCTCGAGTATAATTATCATTCCACGAATCGTTCTACATCATTTATCTTCGTTCGGCATGGCGATTATATAATCTCTAATGTTTTAGAGATTAGTTATTCTTATTCTAACGGTAAATCAAATGAGTCTAATATCATACTGACTCATTAAATCCATGATTATATCTGAAGAAAATATATATATGTATATATGTTTTCATAAAGATAGTAATTAAAAATCTTTTTGTACAAACTGTTAACGATGAAAATATTTTAAAGGGTAGGTAATACCCGAGGAATATTTAAGATTCACATTAATAAGTTGCATTGTACACTCTTCGAATCTGATTCAACGGTCATTTAATATCCTACTTACATCCAATGATATACAAATCCGTTCACCACAAAATAACCCTTTTCATTCAATTTTCATATTTGAATTTTGATCTATCAGAATCCAACAAGTGGCATAATGAAGAAATAATGGACACAATAAAAATTGATTAGAAACAGACTAATTAACAATATAGAAATTTGTTAAGAAACCACGCTAACAAGATCCTAGCTAACTGTTCCTAGCTAACTGTTAATTCCATAGTACATTTTATTTATCACAATTTAATTATCGCAATTTATTTTATCGTAATTTTAATTCTTGCAATTTTATTTAACGTCATTTAATTTCTGTTATTTACTTTACGCACTTTATTTATCGTCATTTATTTTCTGTTATTTATTTTACGCACTTTAAATATCGGGACACGTATACAAAGTTTTGACATATCATATCGACGCATCTATATATATTATTTGGAATCATCATAGACACTCTATATGCAGTAATGTTCGAGTTCTCTATACAGGCTTGAGGTTGATTCTACAATAATATATATAATTTGAGTTGTGATCGAGTCTGAGACGTATACGCTTCACGACACGTATTAATTAATTCTAATATTGTATATTAAACTGTATAAGAATTATTGGACTGTCAACTGTGGACTATCGACTGTGGACTAATAACATTAGACAATTAAAATGAATTAAAATATTGATTATAACATATGAAATTAAACGATTCTTCAAGTTTGCCACTTGATTTCATCTTAAACCTCATTTATATCTTGATGATTACAATCTGCGTTCAAACCTTTCATGATTCTTGAAAAATATCTCAACCGAGAGGATGAACCAACCGCACTTCATCTACGGAAGAAAAGATTGATGCATATAGTTATACACCTGAAAATACTCGGAACCTGTGTAAACGTTTAACGCGTAGCTGTGCTAATTCCTTTAGCGTTATTATTACCGAAAATAACTTTGCAATCTCTTTTCAAAATAGCCAGTTTTGTCACAGCTTTAGCAAGTCAACTTCGATTTTTCATCCGGATTGGTCTTATTATAACTTTGATATATAAGTTTGCCTTTCGTCATCGTTACCGGGGAACCGTTTATATTCCACCACATTAGCAGTAAACTTACCAGCAACTTCAATGAATCTGGACTTTCCGAAAAATCATTATATTTAGTGAAACCCCATCTTGTATTCATCTATACCCTGTAACAATAATTGCCATACCAATTACCGGGAATCAGCAATCAGTATTTCGAATCTCATAGCATTTCTACATCAATAGTTATATGTATACATATAACAATTATCTCGTAGAATTACAACTTTCAATTCTGAAATTCTGAAAATCACCCAGTCTACAAATCAATACCACAAATTCTGAAAAAGCTGAATACAGCAGCAAAAACTGTATACGACCTTAACCGTCGAAAGTGATGATAAAGAATGGAGTATTGGAAACACTCAATAGAAAATTTAGTACCGAAAAGCGGATTATGAGAAACTATGAAGGAAGCCGTGGACAAATCACAAAGAATAAGTTTGACTTCAAAGAATCCAAATGATTCAATACCTGCTGAAGTCTTTAGCGATTATCTTACTCCTTACTCTAAACCCTTGCGAACAATAATCTTCATCATCCTCTGATCTTAGATATACAAAGATATTATCGTATCATTCATTATAAATATCCTCCATATTTCTGAAGATATTTTCATAACTATTCTTACCTGAAATCATAAATCTCTTAGTGCTATCAGTGTTACATCATATAGAAACTGTTAGTTTCTATATTTTGTAAACTTTCGAGTTTAAAATATGAATGTTATTGAAGTAATGTTGGGAACTAATGCATGAGTTAGTATAATATAATGACACTTGATCAACGTGATTATATTACAGTAAGTCATGCTGAGTTTCTAATGGAACGAGATGATTCACAGTTCATAACATCATCATGTGCCATGTTACATAACTCTTTCATTCTACTTAACTCCTGAACAAATCAAGAAAATATATTCTTGATGGTTCTATCTTCCGTGATGTTGATAAATTTGAAAATCAAATTGTGCTATCACGTTTCCTCCTGCTTAGAACATTATAATCATTCGAAACTCTATATCTACAAATTCTGGACCATTGTTCGCCTGACTTGAAGTCGGGAAGAGAAAACAAAAGCATAGAGCTTTGAAATATAAGGGAGAATATAAAGTCCGATAACAACACATAAATTACAAACCTTGTATATCAATGTTTATCGCAACATAAAGACACGAGAAAATTAAAAACATTATAATCCCAAGGGCAAGGTAAAAGAAAGCATATTCCTCTGGTGGAAGTTGGAAAAGGAGAATGATTATTGCGATAGTAAGGATGAGGACAAGGATCAGAACTGGATTAAGCATTTTCAGAATCTTTTGGATGTATGAAATAAGAAGGAAAGTATAGGGATGGTGAGAATAATGGAACGGAAGAATTTAATTTATAATAGAAATATCAGACAGAGTAATCGAAGCAGATCACCATATTTAATTAGAGAGATCTTAATCTCCTTATTCGCTGAAGAATCAAATCTCTCAGATTTCGAAGATTTTCTTTAAATCCCTTGAATTCCGGAATTTAATCGCAACTATGTCAAAAGTTATGAAAAATCTGCATTTATCCATCTCAATCTTTTGTGATAGCTTCATTCATACGATTCGATTAATCGAATCATTTTATCCATATTACTCAATGATGATAAAACTCTATTTATCAACTCATATTCGTCATGAAAACATTTTTATTATTAACCATGACCACCTCACTCAAATTTCGGGACGAAATTTCTTTAACGGGAAGGTACTGTGATGACCCGGGAATTTCCGACTAAATTTAAACTTAATTTTTATATGATTTCGATACGATAAGCAAAGTCTATTAAACTGAATTTCAAAATTTTTGAACTGTTTTCATGAATGCATTTGACCTTTGACTATTCCCGTCGATTCACGAACAATTGCTTATAACTAAATATGTATATATAAATGTAAGTATATATATAATAACTTGAACTTATAAAATATAATTAAATATCTAAAATAGGATACAAAATAATTAAATGTAATTCAAAATAAAACTATATATAAATATGTATGATTTCTATGTATAATGTAAAATATATATAGTATAAATAATATGTGTTGGAATTATAATATCCATTTCTATTATAAGAAAATAGAATATTCTAAGTAAATTTATAATGCTTATATATATAAAACCTTATTATATTTTCATATTTACAAACACATGTTATATAATAATATATGCATTAAAATATATAAATTAAATATACAATATATGTTAGATAATTATTAAATATTACATAATTAATAATATGTAATATCTATATAATAAAGACATTTACAAATCAAAATATAGTTATTATTATCATTAATAATATTAGAAATGTTATAAATAATAATATTATTATCAATAATATTATTGTTATAAATTCTATAGTTATTATTATCATTAATATCAATAATATTATTATTATTACCACTATATTACCATAAATTGTATTATTATTATTATTATTATTATTATTATTATTATTAATATTAATATTAGGAGTATTATTATTATTATATGTATTAGTTAATAAGATTAGTTGTTACATATAAATAAAAAATAAAAATAAAAAAAATATTAAGACTAATAATAAATGCAGACATATACATACGTGATATTAATCTGTTTCTCATTATTTATATATTTTTTTTCTTTTCTATTAGGCTGTGATAGCCTGTCAACCACCAACGCTAGATAACAAATTATTCTACTGCTCCAAATGTTGAATTAATATACTCATGTTTGTTATATATCGATTGTAACCACAATTGTTAGAGGAATACAGATAGTAAGTAAAATCAAACCAGGCTACTTCCTCTGTTCGTTAGACATTTTTCCTAAAGCTTCAATTTCGAATCAAACTCAAAATCTAATAATGCAGTTTCAATAGAAATCTTCTTTCCAAACTTCCTGTGAAGTTATAGGCTTCAATTTCAGGTAATCAATTCGAATTCAAGAGTCAAAGTTTGTTTATCAAAAAGTCAATAAATGTTCTTGAGTCAAATTCGATTTTTCTGTTATGATTTGAGTTAAATTGATAACCTCAAAAGTTTATACGAACCATTTGAAACACAACTTATGTTATAATAATTATCTAAAAGGTTCTTAAAATCAAAAATCAAAAAAAATTTATTTTAAAAAAAACCGTAACTGCAGTAGCAGTATTTCGTGAATTTTTTTTTATTTTTTTTCATTTTAATTAATATAAACATTTGATACTGATTGATTATTATTATTATAAAGTATTTAAATCCCTGTTTTGATGATTTGTGTATTTTTATCGATTTTAAATTTAATGAATTTGAGAGGAAGAAGATGAAGAAAAACTGGAACATATCGAGTTATAATTATTTAGGAGGATAGATTTTCAGTAAAAACAAAATGGAGGAATGGTTAAGAGAAGTGTTGAGAACCGAGAGGTCAGGGGTTCAATTCCAGGCCAGGGCATATTTAAAAAAAAAAAAAAAAACAATAGAAAGCTGGGCTGTTGATTGGGCTTCCGTTTGTAACCGGGCTTAATTAAACCACTTATTATATTGGGCTGAATTCTTTGTTTCATGTTGGGCCGAGAAGTCTGTTAAGGAAGGTGGCTTGTTGATAAGTATCATGGTGGGTTTTGTAGAGATAAAGGAAAACAGAAAATAAATGAATTAAATATATTTAGGATTGCGGATATAATCAGAAAAACATGACAGAGGGATGGTATGAGGTGTCGTTGTGTATGCGAGAGGTCACGGGTTCGAGCCCAGATTGGGTCATTATTTTTACTAAAAGCCTTGAAAGGTAGTTTTTTCTAATTGTTATTATTATTATTATTATTATCAATTTTATTATTATTATTAATGTTGTTAATATTATTGTTATTATTAATATTACTAATATTAGTATCATTATTTTAAAAGTTATTATTATTATTATTATTAATCTTATTACTAATATAATTAGTATTGTTATTGCTAGTATTAGTATCATCAGTATTATTATTATTATTATTTTTATTATCATTTATTATTAGTGTTACCATCATAAATAAATTATTATTTTTATCGTTATCAATTTTATTATTATTATTAACATTAACATGATTTTAAAAGTATTATTATAATGATTATTGTTATATATTATTATTATGATTATTATTATTACAAATAAAACAATACCTATTCATTATTATTGTTAACAACATTTTACCAAATAAATATTATATACCTAAAAACATATATATTACCTATCACATAAATATAATGGTTACTAGGTAATTATTTAAAGAATGTAAAGGAAATATAGATAACTAAGTTATTAATGAATCGCATAGTTTACTAAAATAACAATAAATAATAAATTTGTTCAACTACCATTATATGTTTTAATAGATATACAATTGATATAGGTTCGCGAATCCGAGGCCAACCCTATACTTGTTCAATGTCGTTCTATGTATTTTTACTACAAAATACATTAGGTGAGTTTCATTATTCCCTTTTTAAATGCTTTCGCAATATATATTTTGGGACTGAGAATACATGCGCTGTTTTTATAACTGTTTTACAAAATAGACACAAGTAATTGAAACTACATTATATGGTTGAATGATCGAAATCGAATATGCCCTTTTTATTAAGTCTGGTAATCTAAGAATTAGGGAACAGACACCCTAATTGACGCGAACTCTAAAGATAGATCTATCGGGCCCAACAAGCCCCATCCAAAGTACCGGATGCTTTAGTACTTCGAAATTTATATCATGTCCGAAGGAGGATCCCGGAATGATGGGGATATTCTTAAATGCATATTGTGAATGTCGGTTACCAGGTGTTCAATCCATATGAATGATATTTTTGTCTCTATGCATGGGACGTATGTTTATGAGAAATGGAAATATGAAATCTTGTGGTCTATTAAAATTATGAAATGATTATTTATGTTAAACTGATGAACTCACCAACCCTTTTGGTTGACACTTGAAAGCATGTTTATTCTCAGGTATGCAAGAAATCTTCCACTGTGCATTTGCTCATATTAGAGATATTACTTGGAGTCATTCATGACATATTTCAAAAGACGTTGCATTCGAGTCGTCGAGTTCATCAAGATTATTATTAAGTCAATTATAGTTGGAAGTATTATGAAATAGTATGTTTGCCGTCAACTTTCGATATAAAGAAAGTTTGTCTTTTAAAAACGAATGCAATGATTGTAAAATGTATCATATAGAGGTCGATTACCTCGCGATGTAATCAACTGTTGTGAATCGTTTATAATCAATGTGGACTTCGTCCGGATGGATTAGGACGGGTCTTCACACTTTTTATCTCGGATCTCAATATCGAACTCTTGTAAGAGTAAGATCCAACAGATTATTCTTGGTTTAGCATCTTGTTTTGAAAATAGATATCTAAGAGCAGAATGGGCGGTATAAACCACCGTTTTAGCTAGAACGAGATATGAACGAAATTTGTCAAAAGCAAAGACAATAGCAAAGAGTTCTTTTTCAGTAGTTGTGTAATTTGTTTGTGCTCCTTGTAACGTCTTACTAGCATAATAAATAGGTTGAAATCGTTTTTCAATCCTTTGTCCTAAAACGGCTCCCATTGCAAAATCACTTGCATCGCACATAAGTTCAAACGGTAGATTCCAATTTGGATTTATCATGATCGGCGCATTAGTGAGTTTTTCTTTAAGAATATTAAAAGATTTGATACATTCATCTGAAAAGATGAATGGAGCATCCTTTTCTAGGAGTTTATTCATAGGAGTGGCAATTTTAGAAAAATATTTTATGAAACGTCGGTAAAAACCGGCATGCCCTATAAAACTCCTAACTCCTCTAACATTGGTGGGATGTGGAAGATTAGCAATTACATCTACTTTAGCTCTATCTACTTCAATTCCTTCCTTTAAAATTTTATAACCAAGAACGATGCCTTCTTTAACCATGAAATGGCATTTCTCCCAATTAAGTACTAGATTTGATTCTTTGCATCTAATAAGCATTCGTTCAAGATTAACTAGACATGATTGAAATGTATCACCGAAGAATGAAAAGTCATCCATGAAAACTTCCATGCATTCTTCTATCATATCGTGAAAAATCGCCATCATGCACCTTTGAAAGGTTGCAGGGGCGTTGCAAAGTCCAAATGGCATACGTTTGTAAGCAAAAGTACCATAAGGGCACGTAAATGTGGTTTTCTCTTGATCTTCGGGTGCTATTGGAATTTAAAAGTATCCAGAAAAACCGTCAAGAAAACAATAGTAACTATTTCTGGCTAATCTTTCCAATATTTGATCAATGAAAGGTAAGGGAAAGTGATCTTTTCTGGTGGCGTCATTTAATTTTCTATAATCAATACAAACACGCCATCCTGTTACAGTCCTAGTAGGAATAAGCTCTTTTTTTCATTTGTGATGACAGTCATGCCACCCTTCTTAGGTACACATTGAACTGGGCTTACCCATGGACTATCAGAGATCGGATAAATTAAACCTGCATCAAGTAGTTTAATAATTTCTTTCTTAACAACATCTTGCATATTAGGATTTAGTCTTCGTTAGCGTTGCACATACGTTTTATGACCTTCTTCCATAAGGATTTTATGTGTGCAATACGAAGGACTTATACCTTTAATGTCATGAATCTTCCATGCAATAGCTGGTTTATGAGCTTTTAGCACAGAAATGAGTTGAGATTTTTCATTTTCAGTAAGAGAAGACGATATTATTACAGGTAATTCAGATTCACCATGTAAATAAGCATATTCCAAATGGTTTAGAAGTGGCTTTAACTCTAATGTCGGTGGTTCTTCTATTGATGATTTGTATCGATATCTGTCTTTTTCTTTTAGCATTTGAATTTTTTCTGTTGTTGGTTCATATCCATTAGCCATAAGTGTAGCTAACATTTCAGTTTCATCAATTGGTTCAGTTCCTTCTCCTAACGAACATTCTCCTGTTCCTTGTAATTCTGGAAATTCTTCTAACAATTCTACATGTGAATCCATAGTTTGAATATAATAACATGTATCATCTGCAGATTGCGGTTGTTGCATGGCTCTATCAACAGAAAAGGTAACACTCTCGTCCTCTATACTTAGGGTCAATTTCTTACCAAACACGTCTATTATTGCTTTAGCCATGTTTAAGAATGGTCTTCCTAATATGAGAGGAACTCGAGAATCTTCTTCCATGTCCAGAATAACAAAATCTACTGGAAATACTAAAGTACTAACTTTAACTAGCATGTTCTCTATTATCCCTCTAGGATATTTTACTGATCGATCGGCTAGTTGTATGCTTATTCGTGTTGGTTTCAATTCTCCAAGGTCTAGTTTAGCGTATACTGAATACGGCATTAAATTTATGCTAGCACCTAAATCTGCCAATGCTTCTATTGAACTAACACTACCCAGAAAACATGGAATTGTGAAACTTCCTGGATCTGATAATTTTTCTGGTATCTTATTCAACAGTACTGCAGATCAATTAGCATTCATAGTAACAGCCGAGAGTTCTTCCATTTTCTTTCTATTTGTGATTAGATCTTTCAAGAATTTAGCATATCTTGGCATTCCTAAAATTACATCAATGAAAGGAAGATTGACATTTATTTGTTTAAACATATCCAAGAATTTGAATTGCTCGGCTTCAAGTCTCTCTTTTCTCATTTTACTCGGGTAAGAAAGTGGTGGTTGGTATGGTTTAACATAAAGTTTTGCCTTAACTGTGTTATCTTCATTAACCTTTTCAACTACCGGTTCTGTTTCCTTATCTTGTCCAGATTGTGGTTTTTGTGGAATAGGAATAGCGTCATCAGAAATTATAGGTATTTCAGGTGGTTTAAGTGTAATACCACTTCTTGTGGTAATGGCTTTAGCTGTTTCATTCCGGGGGTTAGCAATTATATCGCTAGGTAGACTTCCCGGTTTTCTTTCACCTATTAACCTTGCTAGGTTACTTACTTCTTGTTCCAAATTTTGAATAGAAGCTTGTTGATTTCTAAATACTTGAGCATTTTGTTCATTGGTTTGTTTCAGAGATGTGAAAAACTGCGTTTGAGATTCAACTAGCTTCGACATCATGTCTTCTAAATTTGGCTTTTTATCATTGGTTTGTGGTGGTTTGTTTTGAAAAATAGGTCTTTGCTGATTGTAAGGATTGTTGGATACTTGTTGATTGCTAGGACCTTGTTGGTTGTTGTATGGAACATTTCGGTTATAATTTTGATTTTGATTGTAGATTGGTCTTGGCGGTTGATAATTATTCTGATAATTATTTCCAGACCTTTGGTTCATGTATGAAACATTCTCTCTTTGTTCCATTGTTTGTTCAATACTGAGACAATCTTTTGTCAAATGTGGTCCTCCACACTGCTCACAACTAATTCGTATTGAGTGAATATCTTTAGTCATCTTTTCCATTCGTCTCTCGACAGCATCTATCTTTGCGGAAATGGAATCAAAGTCATGGCTAGAATCGGCTCTAGCCGCTTTAAATGATCTAACGATATCTTTTTCTTGGTGCCACTCATGTGAGTGGGAAGTAGTGTTATCAATAATTTTGTAAGCATCAGTTGCGGTTTTCTTCATAATGGAACCACCAGCTGCTATATCGATATCTTTTCTTGTAGTGATGTCGCATCCTTGGTAGAATATTTGTACTATTTGATAAGTGTCTAAACCATGTTGCGGACATCCTCTCAATAACTTTCCAAATCTTGTCCACGCTTCATATAGAGTTTCATTTGGCTTTTGCGTGAACGTAACAATTTCTCCTTGAAGTCTTACGGCTTTAGATGCCGGAAAAAATTGTTTAAGAAAATTTTCAACTAAAACATCCCATGTATCAATCGCCCCTTCAGGTAACTATTCTAACCAATCTCTGGCTTCTCCCTTTAAAGTCCAGGGAAATAACATGAGATATATTTGTTCATCCTCCACTTCTCTGATTTTGAATAGAGTACAGATCCTATTAAAGGTACGAAGATGTTCATTTGGATCTTCCTTCGGCGCACCACTAAATTGGCATTGATTAGTTACCATGTGTAGGATTTGTCCTTTGATTTCATAATCTGGCGCATTAATGTCTGGTTGAGTAATTGCGTGACCTTGGCCAGTGCGTTTAGCTCTCATTCGGTCTTCCATACTTAGAGGTTCCAGATTTTTCATGATTGAATTTTTTGAATCTGAATCACTAGAGGATTCTGATTTAATGGTTTGTTCCTCGACAATCTCTGTTTGAATGATTGGTGGTTCCGGAGGAAAGATTAATGGTTCAGGATCTCTGAATTGTCCCTGAATATCCTCCGGATTCTCAATTGTGAGGTCGGGTTCAAAAAATGGATTATCGGAAATTTGAATTGGAGTACTTGGTCAACTGGATGACGATTCTAAAGAAAAATCAACGGCAACAATATTAGCTAGATGTCTTGATCGAGTTACAGGTGGTGAACGTATAAAAGGTGGTGAACGTTTTGCTTGGTGCATTCACTGAATATCCTATTAGTTATAAAAATAAAAATTATATAAGTTATCAAATTAATAGACTTTTCTAATTTTTCTCACGTTTCGAATAGCCAATAGATGCAGCAGGTAGCCAGGACCCTTTAAATCGGAAGCCCACAACTCGCCACTAACAAATTCAACTATTACTACGAACCAGAAAATTTTGAATGTTTATCAATTTAACCACTTAAAATAATTTTTCGTCAAAATTTAAAGAAATTTTAGAGAAGAAATAGAAAATTCTATGTCCTAAAAACTAGAGCGTCGAAAAATAAGAAAGAAAAAGAGTGCGTCGGAAAACGTCGAAAAATAAAAGGTCGAAAAATAATAAAAAGAACGTAGCGCGTCGAGACTTAAAAGTCTAAAAACTAAAAATTAAAAGTTACGTCTAAAGCTATTAAAGCTTAAAAGGAATATTATATCCAAAACAGCAATAACTTAAAAATGTACTAAAATTTATAAAACGGCGTCGCAAAATTCTAAAGCACCTAAATCTTAGTCTAAAGAAAAAGTACTTAAGGGATTTTACGGCAAATCCTAAAAATCTAGAAATAAAAAGAACTGCGGCAAATACTAAGTTTTAAAACTAAATACGAACGAAAAATACAAAATATTAAGCTAAAACAAATAAAAAGATACAAAATATAAAAATAAACTTAAAGTTGTAAAAAGTACAATTTTTATAAAAATATTATTTTTATATTATTTATTTATAAAAGTATTAATTTTATAATTTATTAAAACTAATTAAAACTAAAAATACAAATTAAATAAATAAAACTAAATATTATAAAACTTAACCCTAATTAGAACTAATTAATAATAATAATTATTATTAATCAAAACCCTAATCGTACGTCTGAGGTACCTGGGCTGTCAAATCACTCCATGCGATCGCATGGAGTTTACTTGTTAATGGTGTATCCTATCGTATACACGCATAAAAGGCATAATGGTTGCATAAAAGTAGCATCAGGAAGGCTGGAAACAACAGTTTTGTGGAGTTATCCGTCCAGCGTTCTCCGTTGTACAGGCTGCTCCGTCATGCGTAAGCTCTGAAGGCCGCCTAGCGCGTAAGCCCTGGCTGGAGAACGCCACCTTCAGCGTAAATTTCGGATCATAAGTAACAGAACGTATCATCATCTGACACGTGTCCCCGAGCAATCTGGTGGATCTGACACTATAAATAGACCCCTTGGGTCGTCATTTTACACAGTTCAGACATTCTGACAACTTTGAGAGCTGAGACTTCACTTCTCTTTCTCTCTCTACTTTCTCTCACTAGAAGTCATCCGGCTTGCACTTTTACGCTCTACGGATGATAGATTGATTAAGCCACCTCACAAGTTTCTACACTTGTGAACCGGGTCTGTAGGGATTATTTCCCAAGGCAATCGGCAACACTCCGCCCCCCCCCCCCCCCCCCTCTTAAGTTAGATTACTTCTAGTATCTTGTTGACACACTAAGCCTTACCTCATAAGGAAATAGGTGTTAACAATGGCACCATACACTAATGCAAAGAACACACGAAACGGAAAAGGAACAAAAACAACTGAAGCTCCATTTGTACTTGAAACAGTCAACAATCCATCAACTGATGACATGATAACTATTGAAGATGTACCTGTTTCGCCACTAGATGGTACGATTGAAGAAACAGTTGTTGAAACTGCAGAAAGGCTTAAGCATTTGGCAACTAATTCGGAGAAAAGGCCAGTAATCGAAGAAACGACAACCAAAAGTGCAGAAAGACTTCCAAATTTTGTTACTAATCCAGAGCGACGACCATTGATGCAAACACGGCGATGTCCATCATTTATACCTTTTCGGCGGATGGCGGATGACAAAGACAAGCAAATCATGAAAAGGCAGTCTATATCAAAATACAGGTTATCCAGGCTACTTGACAAGCTTGGTAGTCTTATTGATGATTCTGAGGATGATAATGACTTGAGCTATGATAATAATGACTCTGATGATGAAACTGACAAAGATGAGTTCATGTCAGAGAAGCAGGCAGTGTTGCTTTTGAATGACATCCTTAAGCAGACAGCTCCGGCAAAATATAAGCAACGCTTAGCGCAGCCCGCCGTCCGTGCTGTGGCTGTAGATAATTTCTTTGCCCTTATTACTGGAGAGCAAGCTACAAAGCCACCAGCTATGGCAGAATCCACTCAGTGTTTCATTGATCGAATTGATAACTATTCATTGCCTAGGAATCTTAGCATACCGGCAATTGAAGTTTATGATGGTACAACAGATCCTGAGGATTTCCTTACCATGTTTGAAGGCGCTATGAGGTTGCAGCATTGGGATGACGAGGTAGCTTGTCATATGTTTCCAATGGTGCTGCAGAAAATGGCAAGGGAATGGTTTGCTAGCTTGCCACCAATAAGCATCACCAGTTATTTGGACCTCCGTGCAAAGTTTGTTATGCAGTATCAAAACCTTCAAAGCTGTACTTTGACACATCTTGATGCACATGAGATCACAATGCATCACAATGAATCCTTGAGTAATTTCATGAAGCGATACACACTTGAAGCACAGAAGATACCTGATTGTCCAGAATCTCAGCTAGTATCTGGTTTTATTTTTTGTCTGGATCAGCGACGGTTTAGTGCACTTGTTCATGCGTTAAGGTATGACTTGCCAAAGACTCTACATCAGGCGTTGGAAGTTGCACAGAAGCATGTTCGAGCTGGTGAGCGGGGGATGAATTAATTTAATGGCAGCAGCAGTAGCAAACCGCACAACGGAGGGTGGTACTTTGACACGAATCAGAGGAGGAATGACAATTCCAATGGCGGATGGAGAGGCAACAACCATCCCAATGATTTTCATCACAATAGAAGGCCAATAGAGAGGCATCCGTTGATAATGGCGCTGACTAAAACTCCAAAAGAGATTCTTTTCACTGAACCAATCCGGACCACTTTCAATCCGCCGGCGCCCATGGAAGAAAGAGAAGGTCCAAAAAGTGAATTATGGTGTGACTTTCATGAAGCATGGGGTCATGATACAGATAATTGCAAATCCCTGATGAGAGAGATCATCGCAAAGATCAAAGCATGAGAGTTAAACCACTTGTTACCAGGCAAACAATACAGGAGGAATGATCCTTGTAGGAAAATTTAATGGCAAAGGAATGATGGTGGAAGAGGTCATCGAGGAGATAATAGAAGAAGGGAAGAGTATGGCGGAGGAGATAACAGAAATCAGTACGGAAACCGAATCACAGAGCGTGAGTCAACTCCGGACGTTGTAATCAAAATGGTGTGGTTGAATGGAAGTCACTATGAGGACGGTGAGCAGTCGGATAACAATGTTGATAGCTGGAGATATGCTCAAATTATTTTTCAACCAATTCAAAATTGGGCTTTGTCCGTTCAGCCAGTGGTCATTTCAACAGAAATTGCAAACAAGTTCATCAGCCATATTTACACAGATACAGGCAGTGAGGCTGACATCATTTATTGGCATTGTTTCAAGGCTTTTCCAAGGCATGTGCAGGTAAGAGCTAGGCGGACGAGTTTGAAGGTTTCAGGGCTAACAGGAGCGCCAGTGAATGCAATGGGAAGAGTTTGTTTGGAGGTCGTTTTGGGAACATTTCCACTATTAAGAACTGAAACAATCGATTTCACTATCTTGGATGGTAATTCACGATTCAATGTCCTTTTTGGACGGGCAGCGTTAGCAAAGTTTGGAGCGATAACATCAACGGCCCATGCAGAGATCAGATTCCCAACTCCTAACGGAGTAGCCGCCATACACTCACAGTATGTGGCACCAATAAGGGAACGATCCACATTTGCAAGCATACCATAAGGCAATATGAATCAGAGGAGGAGAAATCAGTTGTTCAGGGAATATGAGGTTCAGGAGTTTTTCATTCCATAATCAAGTGTTTCGGCGTATGAAGAAACAATTTGTTATCATTTTTATCAAGAGCAGAATTTATCATTTCAATAAACGCAGTTTATTAGCATTTTCTGAAGAGCAACGTGTATCAATTTACTGTAGGCCATTGTGGTCATTTTTACAGTGCATGTATTCGCAATAAGCATACACTAAACATTCATGATGTACTAATTAGGCTTGATCCACCTAAATTCGTCATCAATCGTTTATGTATTGCTCAGTACTGATCAATAAATTTTATATTTTTCTTAAACAAAGTGCTACCCGTGACAAATGTAGAACATTGCATTTATATCCTGCCCACAGAAGGAGTGTATTTTTATACCTCCAATGGCGGAAGCTTTTGTGCCGGCCAGCAAAAGGCACAAGGGATCGGCTAGAAAACATTTAAGTTTTACTAGAACGCACCAAGGCATGATACAAAACTCAGATACTTGTCATGACAAACATTATAAAAAACTTACTTCACAGAACGAAGTTCTATATTTTATATGAAGGCAAAAATATTCAGCAATTCTTCCTCATATACTTTATGACGGAAGGCGTATGACGGATAAGTCACTAACTCATAATTAATATTTATGTAATATTTCAAAAAAATTCTTCCTCATATACTTTATGACGGAAGGCGTACGGCGGAAAGATTATTTTATAATCACTCTTCAAAGAACACTCCATAACTATTCCTCATCAATTTGATGATGGAAGGCGTGTAACATACTTTAAATATCCTATTAATTGTGTGAAGGCATAATATTTGTAAAGTGGGATTTCAATTTTGCATGTGTTATTCCTTTGACAGAAGTTAACAGTGCACAACGTTCAAAAACGAATTACCTTAAAAATTCTTTGTTCAGTTGTACTATACACAGTTGTACATAAAATTTTATGATATGCTTCATGCATAGCAGATGCGTTATACATAACAAACATTAAAGTATTTGGTGTAAGCACACAAGCAAAGCATAATCACTACAATACGCGTATATTTGTGGCATTCAAGTTATCAGTGTTTATTACAAACGGTTGCTCATCAAATGGTTACAAAATTATGAAAATTTAACATTGAGCACATCCTGAGCAGAGGACTCCTCTCTGCTGCATACTTCATCATAAACATCTATCTTCAGATTAATCAATCTGTCTTTAGCTTCATCAACCTTCTCCAGGGTTCCAGGAGGCATCAGATTCGTAATAGCAGCAGGGAGAGACTTGTTTGGAGCAAGGCGTCTGGTTAATTTGTCTGTCACATCAGCAATAGCATGGGTGCGTATAGCATCAACATAATCATTGTAGGGATTCCCTACAAGACTGGATCCAAGCACCTTCACTACCAAACCCGGTATACCCTTCTTAAGCTCGGAAAAATTGCTCTCACCCTTCTCTGCCCTCTGGAGAAGCCCAGCAGACTTTTCCCTTTCTGCAGATAGCTGCTTTTACAACTCAGCAATCTTCAACTGATCTTCCTCAACCCTTTTCTTCTCAGCATCCACCAACTTGTCTTTCTCCTCTTGCAGGGCAGTAGCAGCATCTATAACATTTTTTAGCTCAGTCTCCTTAGCTTTTATTGTTTTCTGAGCGTCACTCAAGGCACGCTCAGCATCAGCAGCTCTCTTACGAGCATTTTCACCTTCAGCTATATCTTTACGGGCTAAAGCAAGAATAGACTCCTGATGTTCCTGCAGTTGCAGGACGGACTCCAGCTGATTGGTTAGTAGCAAGTGAGTAGCAGCAGTTGATTCCCTGAGTTGTTCAGAACGGAGAGCGTTTAAATGAGGTTTCAACTCAGGGATAGCACAACCTTGCAACAGCAAAATATTATGATTAAATATTGCAAGATTACATAAATAAATTGCATGTACAGGCATACAGATGATTTAATCATTAATACCTGAAGAGCAGTTGCAAAACCTTTGCTCTTAGTAGCAGGATAATCAATGAGTGCCTGCAATGTACTAACATGAGCAGGAACTTGTGGCACTTGCACATTTGATGATGTGACAGCAGGGTTGCCAGTGTTGGGAGGAGGAGAATGATAAGAGGCATCGTCCTCCGTCCTCTGTTCAAACTCAGATTCATTAAAGGGAGTGAAGTTATAGTCCGGAGTTTTAGTGTTTTATCTCCTTCACTCTCACGGTTTTCCTCCGACACCCGTTCACCGCCCTCAGTAGCCTTCCCTTGGCTATCATCAAATTCTGCTAAAATCACTAACAAGAACAAATTAGCATTATGAACAAACATAACAGTTATAAGCAAAAACATGTGCATTATCAAGAAAGAGCAGAATGGACATACTTCTTCTGCGTTTCTGCTTTTGGCCCCCCTGTACTTTTCACCCTCTTAGAGCCTGTGCTCTTCTTCCTTGTCTTTTAGGTTGGAGGGGGGGTGGGATATGTTTCACCCGTGATATCAACCGAACCAGATGTCTGCTGCTCGGCGGTGGTGGTGTCATCCGCTGTCCGCTCAGTGTCTGTCTGTTCAGACCTAGATTCACTGTCCGAGCTGCTAACAACGATTTCTTCCCCTTCTCAGCAGCAGCTTTAGCCTCAGCTGCAGCTCTCTCCGCCTCTAGCTCTTTGATAATGCTAAAAACGAACATATATTTCATAGCATTATTCCTCAAGAAAGACAAACTTTTAGTTGCAATTGTTCTATTTACAAGTGAGATTCGTTTAAATAATAAAAGGTGAAGACAAAAGACAGATTCGACGAATTGAAGACGCAAACGATCAAAAAGCTCAAAAGTACAAAAGACAATCAAAGAGGTTCCAATTATTGATAAGAAACGTCTCGAAATTACAAGAGTACAAGATTCAAAATGCAAAGTACAAAATATAAAATTGTACGCAAGGACGTTCGAAAATCCGGAACCGGGACCAGAGTCAACTCTCAACGCTCGACGCAACGGACTAAAAATTACAAGTTAACTATGTATATAAATATAATATAATATATAATTAATTATATTAATTATATATATATTATATATATATTATAAACCGTCGGCAAGAAAGACTCCAAAAGGGACTGAGCTGTAATTTCAAACTCCGCGACTCGCGGAGTTTGAAGGCAAAAATGCCGCGAGTCGCGGAGCCCCAAAAGTCGAAAATCCCTATAAAAGCAAACGAATTCTGATCGCAAAAATCACCAAAAATCCATCCATCTCTCTATCTATATCGTATATATTTATATTTATATTTTAATTTTAATTTTAATCCTAATAATAAGGGTATGTTAGCGAATGTTGTAAGGGTGTAAGTCGAAATTCTGTCCGTGTAACGCTACGCTATTTTTAATCATTGTAAGTTATGTTCAACCTTTTTATATTAATGTCTCGTAGCTAAGTTATTATTATGCTTATTTAATCCGAAGTAATCATGATGTTGGGCTAATTACTAAAATTGGGTAATTGGGCTTTGTACCATAATTGGGGTTTGGACAAAAGAACGACACTTGTGGAAATTAGACTATGGGCTATTAATGGGTTTTATATTAACTAAACAATACCTTGTTAATTTAATATACAAACTTATAATTTGACGTATTTATATATAACCACATACGCTTGACTGGGTACGGTGGGCGGGATATCTATAAATACCAATAATTATTCATTTTACCGGATACGGAACTGGATTAATAGTTAATAAACTTGTTGAAACAGGGGTGAATTACATTCAAGGGTAATTGGTGTAATTGTTAACAAAGTAGTAAAACCTTGGTTTACACGCAGTCGATAACCTGGTGTATTCATTAAACAAAGTATTAAAACCTTTTTACAATTCGAATCCCCAATTAGTTGGAATATTTGACTTCGGGAATAAGAATAATTTGACGAAGGCTTTCGCTCTTTATATTTATGACTGATGGACTATTATGGACAAATCCGTATGGACATATTAAATAATCCAGGACAAAGGACAATTAACCCATGGGTATAAAACTAAAATCAACACGTCAAACATCATGATTACGGAAGTTTAAATAAGCATAATTCTTTTATTTCATATTTAATTTCCTTTATTTTATATTTAATTGCACTTCTAATTATCGCATTTTTATTGTTATTGTATTTAATTGCAATTTAATTATCGTACTTTTTAATTATCGCAAGTTTATTTTATCGCATTTTTATTATTCGCAATTTCATTATCGTTATTTACTTGCCGCTTTAATTTAAGTCTTGTATTTATTTTTAATATTTTACATTTGGTTTTAACTGCGACTAAAGTTTTAAAATCGACAAACCGGTCATTAAACGGTAAAAAGCCCCCTTTATAATAATAATATTACTTATATATATATTTGTATTTTTATAAAAGTAAACTAATATAGCGTTAAGCTTTGTTTAAAAAGATTCCCTGTGGAACGAACCGGACTTACTAAAAACTACACTACTGTACGATTAGGTACACTGCCTATAAGTGTTGTAGCAAGGTTTAAGTATATCCATTCTCTAAATAAATAAATATCTTGTGTAAAAATGTATCGTATTTAATAGTATTTCCTTGTAAAAATATAAGCTATTTTATATACTACTCTGCTAAAGCATCAAGTATTTTTGGCGCCGCTGCCGGGGACTCTCTTAAACGCCGGAAGCGCAACGCTATATATAAAAAAAAAAGATTTTTAGTTAACTTTTATTAAAATTCGTTTTTGTAAAAATACGTTTTAATTATTCAAAAATATAAAAAGAAAAACAAAAATATAAGTATTTTTAAGATTTTGTTAAATATTTAAGTTTTATAAGTTTCTTTATTTTTATTTTAGTTTATAAAAATATAAGTTTTATTTAAATATCTTTTATTTATATAAAAACAGAAAACAGAAAATAAAAATAAATAAAAACGCGTCGAATTTTAAAAAAAACTGTCATTTGAATTTCTGAACCCCGCGACTCGCGGGGTTTGCTTCATTGATTACCGCGACTCGCGGAGTTTCTCTGACACCACCGACAGAACCCTAACTCTGCATTAATTACGGAGTATTTATTAATTATTATTATTATAAACCCTAATTATCTATTATTATTATAATTAAGTTTTATTTTAAAGTTTCTTTTTATTTAATTTGTTTTATTTAGTTTAATTAGTTTAATTAAATTGTAAAATTAATAGTTTTAATAAATAATTAATATAAAAATAATATTTTTATAAAAATTGTATTTTTTTTTACAACTTTTTGTATATTTTTTCCCTTTTTAATCGTTTTAGCATAATATTTGTATTTTTCGCTCATATTTAGTTTTAAACTTAGTTTTTGCAATAGTTATTTTTACCTCTAGATTTTTAGGCTTTGTCGTAAAATCCCTTAAGTGCTTTTTCTTTAGACTAAGATTTAGGTGCTTTAGAATTTTGCGACGCCTTTTTAAGTTTTAGTTTCTTTTTAAGTTATTTTCATCTGGGATATAGTTTTTCCTGTAAGCTTTAATATTTTTAGACACCTTTTACTATGTATCAATTATCATTCCAATTAGTAATCTCAATTTGCAATTATAATTTTAAGTTAGTTGTAGTAATAAGGTTAGGTTAGTCAAGTACTTTTAAGTTTTATAAGTTTCTTTAATTTTTCCGTCACCTTTTATTTTTCAACCATTTTTCCTTTTTCGACGAACTCTTTTTCTTTCTTATTTCTCGCTATTCTAGTTTTAGGACATAGAGTTTTATTCTACTTCTTATCTAAATTTCTTAAAATTACGAAAATTTGTTTTAAGTAGTTAAATTAATAGACATCAAAATTTTCTGGTTCGTAGTAATAGTTGGATTTGTACGTGGACCGGGTTATTGGAGCCAAACAGTCCTCAATTATATTGAGACCAAACGAATCCTGCCCCTCTGCTGCATCTTTTGGCTATTCGAAACGTGGGCAAAATCAGAAAAGTCTATTGGTTGGATAACTTATTATAATTTTTCTTTCCCTTTAAAAACTAATAGGATATTCAGTGAATGCACCGAGCAAGACGTTCACCACCTTTTGTACGTTCACCACCTGTAACTAGATCAAGACATTTAGCAAATATTACTGCCGTTGATTTTTCTTTAGAATCGTCATCCAGTCGACCAAGTACTTCAGTTCAAATTTCCGATAATCCATTTTTTGAACCCGACCTCACAATTGAGAATCCGGAGAATATTCAGGAACGGTTTGTAGATCCTGAACCACTAAACTTTCCTCCGGAACCACCAATCATTCAAACAGAGATTGTTGAGGAACGAACCATTAAATCAGAATCCTCTAGTGATTCCGATTCAACAAATTCAATTATGGAGAATCTGGAACTTTTAAGTATGGAAGACCGAATGAGAGCTAAACGCACTGGCCAAGGTCACACAATAACTCATCCAGACATTAATGCGCCAGATTATGAAATCAAAGGACAAATTCTACACATGGTGACTAATCAATGCCAATTTAGTGGTGCGCCGAAGGAAGATCCAAATGAACATTTACGAACCTTTAATAGGATATGCACACTATTTAAAATCCGAGAAGTGGAGGATGAACAGATATATCTCATGTTATTTCCCTGGACTTTAAAGGGAGAAGCCAAAGATTGGTTGGAATCGTTACCTGAAGGGGCGATCGATACATGGGACGTTTTAGTTGAAAAATTTCTTAAACAATTCTTTCCGGCATCTAAAGCCGTAAGACTTCAAGCAGAAATTGTTACGTTCACACAAAAGCCGAATGAAACTCTATATGAGGCGTGGACTAGATATGGAAAGTTATTAAGAGGATGTCCGCAACATGGTTTAGACACCTGTCAAATAGTACAAATATTCTACCAAGGATGTGACATCACTACAAGAAAAGACATAGATATAGCAGCTGGTGGTTCTATTATGAAGAAAACCGAAACTGATGCTTACAAAATTATTGATAACACTGCTTCCCACTCACATGAGTGGCACCAAGAAAAAGATATCGTTAGATCATCTAAAGCAGCTAGAGCCGATTCTAGCCATGACTTAGATTGCATTTCTGCAAAGATAGATGCTGTGGAGAGACGAATGGAAAAGATGACTAAAGATATTCACTCAATACGAATTAGTTGTGAGCAGTGTGGAGGACCACATTTGACAAAAGATTGTCTCAGTATTGAATTAACAATGGAACAAAGAGAGAATATTTCATACATAAACCAAAGGCCTGGAAATAATTATCAGAATAATTATCAACCGCCAAGACCGATTTACAATCAAAACCAGAATTATAACCGAAATATTCCATACAACAACCAACAAGGTCCTAGCAATCAACAAGTATCCAATAATACTTACAATCAGCAAAGACCTAATTTTCAAAACAAACCACCACAACAAACAGTTGATAAAAAGCCAAATTTAGAAGATATGATGACAAAGCTAGTTGAAACTCAAACGCAGTTTTTCACATCTCAGAAACAAACCAATGAACAAAATGCTCAAGCATTTAGAAATCAACAAGCTTCTATTCAAAATCTAGTACAAGAAGTAAGTAACCTAGCAAGGTTAATAGGTGAAAGAAAACCGGGAAGTCTACCTAGTGATACAAATGCTAACCCCCGGAATGAAACAGCTAAAGCTATTACCACAAGAAGTGGTACAACACTTAAACCACCGGAAATACCTGTAACTTCTGATGAAACTATTCCTACTCCACAAGAACCACAACCTGATCAAGATAAGGAAAAAGAACCGGTAGTTGAAAAGGTTAATGAAGATAACACAGCTAAGGATAAACCTTATGTTAAACCATACCAACCACCACTTCCTTACCCGAGTAAAATGAAGAAAGAGAAACTTGAAGCCGAGCAATCCAAATTCTTGGATATGTTTAAACAGATAAATGTAAATCTTCCTTTCATTGATGTGATTTCAGGAATACCTAGATATGCTAAATTCTTGAAAGATCTAATCTCAAATAGAAAGAAAATGGAAGAATTCTCGGCTGTTACTATGAATGCTAATTGTTCAGCAGTGCTGTTGAATAAGATACCAGAAAAACTATCTGATCCAGAAAGTTTCACAATTCCATGTTTTCTGGGTAGTCTTAGTTCAATAGAAGCATTGGCAGACTTAGGTGCTAGTATAAATCTAATGCCGTATTCACTATACACTAAACTAGACCTTGGAGAATTGAAACCAACCAGAATAAGCATACAACTAGCCGATAGATCAATAAAATATCCTAGAGGGATAATGGAGAACATGCTAGTTAAAGTTGGTACTTTAGTATTTCCAGTAGATTTTGTTGTTTTGGACATGGAAGAAGATTCTCAAGTTCCTCTCATATTAGGAAGACCATTCTTAAACACGGCTAAAGCAATGATAGACGTGTTCGGTAAGAAATTGACCCTAAGTATAGAGGACGAGAGTGTTACCTTTTCAGTTGATAGAGCAATGCAACAACCGCAATCTGCAGATGATACATGTTCTTATATTCGAACTATAGATGCACATGCAGAATTATTAGAAGAATTTCCAGAATTACAAGGAACGGGAGAATGTTCTTTAGGAGAAGGTAATGAACAAATTGATGAAGCTGAAATGTTAGCTACACTTATAGCTAATGGATATGAACCAAAAACAAAAGAAATTCAAATGCTAAAAGAAGAAGACAGATATCGATACAAATCATCGATAGAAGAACCACCGAAATTAGAGTTAAAGCCACTTCCAAACCATTTGGAATACGCTTATTTACATGGTGAATCTGAATTACCTGTAATAATATCGTCTTCTCTTACTGAAAATGAGAAATCACAACTAATTTCTGTGTTGAAAGCTCATAAACCAGCCATTGCATGGAAGATTCATGATATTAAAGGAATAAGTCCTTCGTATTGCACACATAAAATCCTTATGGAAGAAGGTCATAAAACATATGTGCAACGCCAACGAAGACTAAATCCTAATATGCAAGATGTAGTTAAGAAAGAGATTATTAAACTGCTAGATGCAGGTCTAATTTATCCAATCTCTGATAGTCCATGGGTAAGCCCAGTTCAATGCGTGCCTAAGAAGGGTGGCATGACTGTCATTACAAATGAGAAAAATGAGCTTATTCCTACTAGGACTGTAACAGGATGGCGTGTATGTATTGATTATAGAAAATTAAATGACACCACCAGAAAAGATCACTTTCCCTTACCTTTCATAGATCAAATGTTGGAAAGATTAGCCGGAAATAGTTACTATTGTTTTCTAGATGGATTTTCCGGATATTTTCAAATTCCAATAGCACCCGAAGATCAAGAGAAAACCACATTCACGTGCCCTTATGGTACTTTTGCTTACAAACGCATGCCATTTGGACTTTGCAACGCCCCTGCAACCTTTCAAAGGTGTATGATGGCGATTTTTCACGACATGATAGAAGAATGCATGGAAGTATTCATGGATGACTTTTAAGTCTTCGGTGATACATTTGAATCATGTCTAGTTAATCTGGAACGAATGCTAATTAGATGCGAACAATCAAATCTAGTTCTTAATTGGGAGAAATGCCATTTCACGGTTAAAGAAGGCATCGTTCTTGGACATAAAATTTCAAAAGAAGGAATTGAAGTGGATAGAGCTAAAGTAGATGTAATTGCTAAACTTCCACATCCCACCAATGTTAGAGGAGTTAGGAGTTTTCTAGGGCATGCCGGTTTTTACCGACGTTTCATAAAAGATTTTTCAAAAATTGCCACTCCTATGAATAAACTCCTAGAAAAGGATGCTCCATTCATCTTTTCAGATGAGTGTATCAAATCTTTTAATATTCTTAAAGAAAAACTTACTAATGCGCCGATCATGATCACACCAAATTGGAATCTACCATTTGAACTAATGTGCGATGCAAGTGATTTTGCAATGGGAGCCGTTTTAGGACAAAGGATTGAAAAACGATTTCAACCTATATATTATGCTAGTAAGACGTTACAAGGAGCACAAACAAACTATAAAACTACTGAAAAAGAACTCCTTGCTATTGTCTTTGCTTTTGACAAATTTCGATCATATCTCGTTCTAGCAAAAACGGTGGTCTATACCGACCATTCTGCTCTTAGATACTTATTTTCAAAACAAGATGCTAAACCAAGATTAATCCGTTGGATCTTACTCTTACAAGAGTTTGATATTGAAATCCGAGATAAAAGAGGAGCAGAAAATCTCGCCGCTGATCATCTTTCTCGTCTTGAAAATCCTGAGTTAAAAGTTCTAAATGAATCGGCCATACAAGACAACTTTCCTGATGAATATCTATTGAAGATAGATTATAATGAAATCCCATGGTTTGCAGACTATGCAAACTACTTAGTTTGTGGATTCCTTGAGAAAGGATTATCGTACCAAAAACGAAAGAAATTCTTCAGTGATATAAAACACTATTTTTGGGAAGATCCACATCTGTTTAAAAGTTGTCCCGATGGAATAATACGCCGATGTGTATTTGGAGATGAAGCTAGTAAAATATTAAACCATTGTCACACAGGACCAACAGGAGGACATTATGGGCCTCAACTAACAGCAAGAAAAGTTTATGATGCTGGATTCTATTGGCCTACAATTTACAAAGATGCACACCTTCTTTGCAAATCTTGTGATGCTTGTCAAAGGGCCGGAAAAATAAGTCAACGTGATGAAATGCCACAAAATGTCATCCAAGTATGTGAAGTATTTGACATTTGGGGTATTGACTTTATGGGTCCATTTCCAAAATCTCATAATAATCTATATATACTCGTAGCCATTGATTATGTATCTAAATGGGCGGAAGCACAAGCTCTCCCAACTAATGATGCACGAGTTGTAGTCAACTTTTTAAAACGTCTTTTTGCAAGGTTTGGAACACCGAAAGCTTTAATAAGTGATCGGGGTACTCATTTCTGTAATAATCAACTTGAGAAAGTTCTTAAAAGATATGGAGTAACTCATAAAATCTCCACCGCATATCATCCACAAACAAGTGGATAAGTTAAAAATACCAACCGAGCTTTAAAACGTATTCTAGAGAAAACCATAGGATCAAATCCGAAGGAATGGTCCATTAAATTGGAGGATGCACTCTGGGCTTTTAGAACAGCCTACAAAACTCCAATTGGAACCACACGTTTTAGACTTGTTTATGGAAAAGCATGTCATCTTCCAGTAGAAATTGAACACAAAGCATTTTGGGCTTTGAAGACATGTAATCTTGATTTACATGAAGCTGGACGTCTACGATTAAGTCAACTAAACGAATTAGAAGAATTAAGACATGAAGCATACGAAAATTCGTTAATCTATAAAGAAAGAACGAAGAAATGGCATGATAAAAGAATCAGAAGTTCAAAAGAATTTAAAGAAGGAGATAGAGTTCTTCTTTTCAATTCATGATTCAAGCTATTTCCTGGAAAATTGAAATCAAGATGGTCTGGACCATTCATAGTCAAAAGAGTTTTCCCATACGGAACGATAGAATTAATAAATTCAAATGGGATTGAATTTAAAGTTAATGGTCACAGAGTTAAACATTACATACATGGTCCGATGGAAGTTGACAATGAAGTTAATCATAATTTCACCACCCAAGAAAACCTTCAAAATGAAAACATAAATATGTTATCAACAACATATGAAAAATCAAAACTGGAATATAGGGAGGATTCAAATTTGAGTAATGAAGAAGAATTCCTATACAAACCTCCCATTCCAAGAAACGAAGAAAAATGTGAATGATAATGCTAAAAATGAACATATATTTCATAGCATTATTCCTCAAGAAAGACAAGCTTTTAGTTGCAATTGTTCTATTTACAAGTGATATTCGTTTGTATAATAAAAGGTGAAGACAAAAGACAGATTCGACGAATTTTAGACGCAAACGACCAAAAAGCTCAAAAGTATAAAAGACAATCAAAAAGGTTCCAATTATTGATAAGAAACGTCTCGAAATTACAAAAGTACAAGATTCAAAACGCAAAGTACAAGATATTAAATTGTACGCGAGGACGTTCGAAAATCCGGAACCGGGACCAGAGTCAACTCTTAACGCTCGACGCAACGGACTAAAAATTACAAGTTAACTATGTATATAAATATAATATAATATATAATTAATTATATTAATTATATATATATTATATTTATAAATAAAAAAACCGTCGGCAGAGAAAAAATCCAAGGACTGAGCTGTAAAAGTAACCTCCGCGACTCGCGGAGTTTGAAGAGGTTTTCACCGCGAGTCGCGGAGCCCCAAAATTGAAAACTGCCTATAATGCCAACCGAATTCTGATCAAAATCATCATCTTTTTCTTCCTCATTCATACGTAAAATTTATATTTATATTTATAATTTATATTTTAATTTTAATTATAATTCTAATAATAAGGGTATGTTAGCGAATATTGTAAGGGTGTAAGTCGAAATTCTGTCCGTGTAACGCTACGCTATTTTTAATCATTGTAAGTTATGTTCAACCTTTTTACATTAATGTCTCATAGCTAAGTTATTATTATGCTTATTTAAAACGAAGTAATCATGATGTTGGGCTAATTACTAAAATTGGGTAATTGGGCTTTGTACCATAATTGGGGTTTGGACAAAAGAACGACACTTGTGGAAATTAGACTATGGGCTATTAATGGGCTTTATATTTGTTTAACTAAATGATAGTTTGTTAATGTTAATATAAAGATTTACAATTGGGCGTCCCTATAAATTACCATATACACTCGATCGGACACGATGGGCGGGGTATTTATATGTACGAATAATCGTTCATTTAACCGGACACGGGAATGGATTAATAGCCACTAGAATAATTAAAACAGGGTTGAAATTACATTCAAGGGTAATTGGTGTAATTGTTAACAAAGTAGTAAAACCTTGGTTTACACGCAGTCGATAACCTGGTGTATTCATTAAACAAAGTATTAAAACCTTGTTACAATTCGAATCCCCAATTAGTTGGAATATTTAACTTCGGGTATAATAATAATTTGACGAGGACACTCGCACTTTATATTTATGACTGATGGACTGTTATGGACAAAAACCAGACGGACATATTAAATAATCCAGGACAAAGGACAATTAACCCATGGGCATAAAACTAAAATCAACACGTCGAACATCATGATTACGGAAGTTTAAATAAGCATAATTCTTTTATTTCATATTTAATTTCCTTTATTTTATATTTAATTGCACTTCTAATTATCGCACTTTTATTTATTGTTATTTAATCGCACTTTTAATTATCGTCCTTTTTAATTATCGTAAGTTTATTTTATCGCACTTTTATTATTCGCAATTTCATTATCGTTATTTACTTTACGCTTTAATTTAAGTCTTGTATTTATTTTATATTTTACATTAGGTTTTAACTGCGACTAAAGTCTTAAAATCGACAAACCGGTCATTAAACGGTAAAAACCCCCCTTTATAATAATAATATTACTTATATATATATTTGTATTTTTAATAAAAGTAAACTAATATAGCGTTGAGCTTTGTTTAAAGATTTCCCTGTGGAACGAACCGGACTTACTAAAAACTACACTACTGTACGATTAGGTACACTGCCTATAAGTGTTGTAGCAAGGTTTAAGTATATCCATTCTATAAATAAATAAATATCTTGTGTAAAATTGTATCGTATTTAATAGTATTTCCTGCTAAAATTTAATAGTATTTTATACCCCTCTACTTTGACATCAAGTATTTTTGGCGCCGCTGCCGGGGACACTCTTAAACGCCGGAAGCGCAACGCTAATAATAATATAAAAAAAAAAAGATTTTTAGTTTACTTTTATTAAAAATTCGTTTTTGTAAAAATACGTTTTAATTATTCAAAAATATAAAAAGAAAAACAAAAATATTAGTATTTTTAAGATTTTGTTAAATATTTAAGTTTTATAAGTTTCTTTATTTTTATTTTAGTTTATAAAAATATAAGTTTTATTTTAATATCTTTTATTTATATAAAAATAGAAAACAGAAAAAAAAAATAAAGAAAAAAACGCGTCGAATTTGAAACCTGTCAGCTGAAATTTGAAACCCCGCGACTCGCGGGGTTTGAAGCATTAAATACCGCGACTCGCGGAGGGTACCTGACACACCGACAGAAGCCCTAATTCAGCATTTATTACGGATTATTAATTATTATTATTATTATTATTATTAACCCTAATTAATATTATAATTAAGTTTTATTTTAATTTAAGTTTTATTTAATTTATATTTTAGTTTAAATAAGTTTAATTAAATTATAAAATTAGTAGTTTTATTAAATAAATAATATAAAAATAATATTTTTATAAAAATTGTACTTTTTACAACTTTTTGTATATTTTTATATTTTGTCCCTTTTTAATCGTTGTAGCATAACTTTTGTATTTTTAGCTCATATTTAATTTTAAACTTAGTTTTTGCTATAGTTATTTTTACTCCTAGATTTTTAGGCTTTGCCGTAGAATTCCTTAAGTGCTTTTTCTTTAGACTAAGATTTAGGTGCTTTAGAATTTTGCGACGCCTTTTTAAGTTTTAGTTTCTTTTTAAGTTATTTCCATTTGGGATTTAGTTTTTCCTTGTAAGCTTTAATATTTTTAGACCTTTTACTATGTATCAATTATCATTCCAATTAGTAATTTCAATTTGCGATTATAATTTTAAGTTAGTTGTAGTAATAAGGTTAGGTTAGTTAAGTATTTTTAAGTTTTTATAAGTTTATTTTATTTTTCCGTCACCTTTTATTTTTCAACCATTTTTTCTTTTTCGACCTTTTGCGACGAACTCTTTTTCTCTCTTATTTCTCGCCATTCTAGTTTTTAGGACTTAGAATTTTTTTTCTACTTCTTATCTAAATTTCTTAAAATTACGAAAATTTATTTTAAGTGGTTAAATTAATAGACATCAAAATTTTCTGGTTCGTAGTAATAGTTGGATTTGTACGTGGACCGGGTTATTGGAGCCAAACAGTCCTCAATTATATTGAAACCAAACGAATCCTGCCCCTCTGCTGCATCTTTTGGCTATTCGAAACGTGGGCAAAATCAGAAAAGTCTATTGATTGGATAACTTATTATAATTTTTCTTTCCTTTTTAAAACCTAATAGGATATTCAGTGAATGCACCGAGCAAGACGTTCATCACCTTTTGTACGTTCACCACCTGTAACTAGATCAAGACATTTAGCAAATATAACCGCCGTTGATTTTTCTTTAGAATCGTCATCCAGTCGACCAAGTACTTCAGTTCAAATTTTCGATAATCCATTTTTTGAACCCAACCTCACAATTGAGAATCCGGAGAATATTCAGGAACGGTTCGTAGATCCTGAACCATTAAACTTTCCTCCGGAACCACCAATCATTCAAACAGAGATTGTTGAGGAACGAACCATTAAAACAGAATCATCTAGTGATACCGATTCAACAAATTCAATTATGGAGTATCTGGAACCTTTAAGTATGGAAGACCGAATGAGAGCTAAACGCACTGGCCAAGGTCACGCAATTACTCATCCAGACATTAATGCGCCAGATTATGAAATCAAAGGACAAATTCTACACATGGTAACTAATCAATGCCAATTTAGTGGTGCGCCGAAGGAAGATCCAAATGAACATCTACGTACCTTTAATAGGATCTGCACACTATTTAAAATCCGAGAAGTGGAGGATGAACAGATATATCTCATGTTATTTCCCTGGACTTTAAAGGGAGAAGCCAAAGATTGGTTGGAATCGTTACCTGAAGGGGCGATTGATACATGGGATGTTTTAGTTGACAAATTTCTTAAACAATTCTTTCCTGCATCTAAAGCCGTAAGACTTCAAGCAGAAATTGTTACGTTCACACAGAAACCAAATGAAACTCTATATGAGGCGTGGACAAGATATGGAAAGTTGTTAAGAGGATGTCCGCAACATGGTTTAGACACCTGTCAAATAGTACAAATATTCTACCAAGGATGCGACATCACTACAAGGAAAGACATAGATATAGCAGCTGGTGGTTCTATTATGAAGAAAACCGAAACTGATGCTTACAAAATTATTGATAACACTGCTTCCCACTCACATGAGTGGCACCAAGAAAAAGATATCGTTCGATCATCTAAAGCAGCTAGAGCCGATTCTAGCCATGACTTAGATTCCATTTCCGCAAAGATAGATGCTGTGGAGAGACGAATGGAAAAGATGACTAAGGATATTCACTCAATACGAATTAGTTGTGAGCAGTGTGGAGGACCACATTTGACAAAAGATTGTCTAAGTATTGAATTAACAATGGAACAAAGAGAGAATATTTCATACATAAACCAAAGGCCTGGAAATAATTATCAGAATAATTATCAACCGCCAAGACCGATTTACAATCAAAACCAGAATTATAACCGAAATATTCCATACAACAACCAACAAGGTCCTAGCAATCAACAAGTATCCAATAATACTTACAATCAGCAAAGACCTAATTTTCAAAACAAACCACCACAACAAACCGATGATAAAAAGCCGAATTTAGAAGATATGATGACGAAGCTAGTTGAAACTCAAACGCAGTTTTTCACATCTCAAAAACAAACCAATGAACAAAATGCTCAAGCATTTAGAAATCAACAAGCTTCTATTCAAAATCTGGAACAAGAAGTAAGTAACCTAGCAAGATTAATAGGTGAAAGAAAACCGGGAAGTCTACCTAGTGATACAAATGCTAACCCCCGGAATGAAACAGCTAAAGCTATTACCACAAGAAGTGGTACAACACTTAAACCACCTGAAATACCTGTAACTTCTGATGAAACTATTCCTACTCCACAAGAACCACAACCTGATCAAGATAAGGAAAAAGAACCGGTAGTTGAAAAGGTTAATGAAAATAACACAGTTAAGGATAAACCTTATGTTAAACCATATCAACCACCACTTCCTTACCCGAGTAAAATGAAGAAAGAAAAACTTGAAGCCGAGCAATCCAAATTCTTGGATATGTTTAAACAGATAAATGTAAATCTTCCTTTCATTGATGTGATTTCAGGAATGCCAAGATATGCTAAATTCTTGAAAGATCTAATCTCAAATAGAAAGAAAATGGAAGAACTCTCGGCTGTTACTATGAATGCTAATTGTTCAGCAGTGCTGTTGAATAAGATACTAGAAAAATTATCTGATCCAGGAAGTTTCACAATTCCATGTTTTCTGGGTAGTCTTAGTTCAATAGAAGCATTGACAGACTTAGGTGCTAGTATAAATCTAATGCCGTATTCACTATACACTAAACTAGACCTTGGAGAATTGAAACCAACCAGAATAAGCATACAACTAGCCGATAGATCAATAAAATATCCTAGAGGGATAATGGAGAACATGCTAGTTAAAGTTGGTACTTTAGTATTTCCAGTAGATTTTGTTGTTTTGGACATGGAAGAAGATTCTCAAGTTCCTCTCATATTAGGAAGACCATTCTTAAACACGGCTAAAGCAATGATAGACGTGTTCGGTAAGAAACTGACCCTAAGTATAGAGGATGAGAGTGTTACCTTTTCAGTTGATAGAGCAATGCAACAACCACAATCTGCAGATGATACATGTTATTATATTCAAACTATAGATGCACATGCAGAATTATTAGAAGAATTTCCAGAATTACAAGGAACAGGAGAATGTTCTTTAGGAGAAGGTAATGAACCAATTGATGAAGCTGAAATGTTAGCTACACTTATAGCTAATGGATATGAACCAACAAAAGAAGAAATTCAAATGCTAAAAGAAGAAGACAGATATCGATATAAATCATCGATAGAAGAACCTCCGAAATTAGAGTTAAAGCCACTTCCAAACCATTTGGAATACGCTTATTTACATGGTGAATCTGAATTATCTGTAATAATATCGTCTTCTCTTACTAAAAATGAGAAATCACAACTCATTTCTGTGTTGAAAGCTCATAAACCAGCCATTGCATGGAAGATTCATGATATTAAAGGAATAAGTCCTTCGTATTGCACACATAAAATCCTTATGGAAGAAGGTCATAAAACGTATGTGCAACGCCAACGAAGACTAAATCCTAATATGCAAGATGTAGTTAAGAAAGAGATTATTAAACTGCTAGATGCAGGTTTGATATATCCAATTTCTGATAGTCCATGGGTAAGCCCAGTTCAATGCGTGCCTAAGAAGGGTGGCATGACTGTCATTACAAATGAGAAAAATGAGCTTATTCCTACTAGGACTGTAACAGGATGGCGTGTATGTATTGATTATAGAAAATTAAATGACGCCACCAGAAAAGATCACTTTCCCTTACCTTTTATAGATCAAATGTTGGAAAGATTAGCCGGAAATAGTTACTATTGTTTTCTAGATGGATTTTTCGGATATTTTCAAATTCCAATAGCACCCGAGGACCAAGAGAAAACCACATTCATGTGCCCTTATGGTACTTTTGCTTACAAACGCATGCCATTTGGACTTTGCAACGCCCCTGCAACCTTTCAAAGGTGTATGATGGCGATTTTTCACGACATGATAGAAGAATGCATGGAAGTATTCATGGATGACTTTTCAGTCTTCGGTGATACATTTAAATCATGTCTAGTTAATCTGGAACGAATGCTAATTAGATGCGAAAAATTAAATCTAGTACTTAATTGGGAGAAATGCCATTTCATGGTTAAAGAAGGCATCGTTCTTGGACATAAAATTTCAAAAGAAGGAATTGAAGTGGATAGAGCTAAAGTAGATGTAATTGCTAAACTTCCACATCCCACCAATGTTAGAGGAGTTAGGAGTTTTCTAGGGCATGCCGGTTTTTACCGACGTTTCATAAAAGATTTTTCTAAAATTGCCACTCCTATGAATAAACTCCTAGAAAAGGATGCGCCATTCATCTTTTCAGATGAGTGTATCAAATCTTTTAATATTCTTAAAGAGAAACTCACTAATGCGCCGATCATGATAACGCCAAATTAGAATCTACCATTTGAACTAATGTGCGATGCAAGTGATTTTGCAATGGGAGCCGTTTTAGGACAAAGGATTGAAAAACGATTTCAACCTATATATTATGCTAGTAAGACATTACAAGGAGCACAAACGAACTATACAACTACTGAAAAAGAACTCCTTGCTATTGTCTTTGCTTTTGACAAATTTCGATCATATCTCGTTCTAGCAAAAACGGTGGTCTATACCGACCATTCTGCTCTTAGATACCTATTTTCAAAACAAGATGCTAAACCAAGATTAATCCGTTGGATCTTACTCTTACAAGAGTTTGATATTGAAATCCGAGATAAAAGAGGAGCAGAAAATCTCGCCGCTGATCATCTTTCTCGTCTTGAAAATCCTGAGTTAGAAGTTCTAAATGAATCGGCCATACAAGACAACTTTCCTGATGAATATCTATTGAAGATAGATTATAAAGAAATTCCATGGTTTGCAGACTATGCAAACTACTTAGTTTGTGGATTCCTTGAAAAAGGATTATCGTACCAAAGACGAAAGAAATTCTTCAGTGATATAAAACACTATTTCTGGGAAGATCCACATTTGTTTAAAAGTTGTCCCGATGGAATAATACGCCGATGTGTATTTGGAGATGAAGCTAGTAAAATTTTAAACCATTGTCACACAGGACCAACAGGAGGGCATTATGGGCCTCAACTAACAGCAAGAAAAGTTTATGAAGCTGGATTCTATTGGCCTACAATTTACAAAGACGCACACCTTCTTTGCAAATCCTGTGATGCATGTCAAAGGGCCGGAAAAATAAGTCAACGTGATGAAATGCCACAAAATGTCATCCAAGTATGTGAAGTATTTGACATTTGGGGTATTGACTTTATGGGTCCATTTCCAAAATCTCATAATAATCTATATATACTCGTAGCCATTGATTATGTATCTAAATGGGCGGAAGCACAAGCTCTCCCAACTAACGATGCACGAGTTGTAGTCAACTTTTTAAAACGTCTTTTTGCAAGGTTTGGAACACCGAAAGCTTTAATAAGTGATCGGGGTACTCATTTCTGTAATAATCAACTTGAGAAAGTTCTTAAAAGATATGGAGTAACTCATAAAATCTCCACCGCATATCATCCACAAACAAGTGGACAAGTTGAAAATACCAACCGAGCTTTAAAACGTATTCTAGAGAAAACCGTAGGATCAAATCCGAAGGAATGGTCCATTAAATTGGAGGATGCACTCTGGGCTTTTAGAACAGCCTACAAAACTCCAATTGGAACCACACCTTTTAGACTTGTTTATGGAAAAGCATGTCATCTTCCAGTAGAAATTGAACACAAAGCATTTTGGGCTTTGAAGACATGTAATCTTGATTTACATGAAGCCGGACGTCTACGATTAAGTCAACTAAATGAATTAGAAGAATTAAGACATGAAGCATACGAAAATTCGTTAATCTATAAAGAAAGAACGAAGAAATGGCATGATAAAAGAATCAGAAGTTCAAAAGAATTTAAAGAAGGAGACAGAGTTCTTCTTTTCAATTCACGATTCAAGCTATTTCCTGGAAAATTGAAATCAAGATGGTCTGGACCATTCATAGTCAAAAGAGTTTTCCCATACGGAACGATAGAATTAATAAATTCAAATGGGATTGAATTTAAAGTTAATGGTCACAGAGTTAAACATTACATACATGGTCCGATGGAAGTCGACAACGAAGTTAATCACAATTTCGACACCACAGCTAACTAAGTGTGGGGAGAATCAAGTCTTTAAAGGATAATATGTATTTCTGTTAGAGTTAGATTGTCTGTTTTCGTGTAGTTCTCGAAAATGGAACACGTATGGTCTTTCCCTAGCAGACCCTAAAGAACTAGTCTTCTCTCCCCATTCTGAATTTTTATTTTTTTAGGTTTTTACAAAATGAAGACTGCCTGTGAACTAAACCATGGTCTAATGCTACACGCTTTGATCACTAAACGTAATAATGACATACTCCCGAGTGAAATAGTATCAGTAATTAGAGAAAGAATGGACGGAGTTAGAAAAGAATCCAGATGCGAAGATAATAAGTTACAATTTGGTAAAGGAAAATCAAAATCCGCAGCGAAAAGAAGAGCACGACACCTAGAACGATGTCACAAATGCGGAAAATGGTCACATGGAGGTAAATGTTCAAATAATCAAACCTATTCAAATACCGAATTTGTTACTTTATGCAGAGACGGACCGTTCATATGTTTAGAAGAAAAGACACTGAATGCTCGAGGTTACGCCTATGTAGCCATGGAAAACCAATTAAACCGACTATCTTATGAATGGGATAGATCATATAACTAAGAAATCTATTCCACAGGTATGTCTGTACAGTTTTTATTTTTATTTTTATTTTTAACCTTTTGATAATAAACGCTAATTTGTTCGCTAAAAAGTATTAAATTGGTATTAAATAAAATTAGGTTTGGCGACCAAAATTATTGATATCATTCAAAAAATTTATTACATCACTGCGAAATTTAACGTTTATTCTTAAGATATAAATATCTTTAAACAATCAACCCAAAATATTTCAAAAATTCGTCATGAGTTAAATTAGGTTTTGGAACCGAAATTACTTTACCGAAAAGAGGGGCGCATATTTTTGATAATATTTGATTGATTAAAGTGGGATAAAAAGACAAAAAGATTTTTTTTTTACCATGTTTTTAAAATTAATATTTAAATCTTAAATTAATATTGTAAACTTTGTAAAAACAATATATTTAAAATTGTAAATATTTGAAAAATTAATATAAGTTTGATATGAATTTATAAATTTTTAAATTAAGTTTGGTGTGAATTTTTAATTTTTAAAATATAAATTTTTAATTTTATGCATTTCAAATTTTAAGTTTGGTGTGAATTTTTAATATTAATTTTGAATTTTATATTTAAGTTGTGTGAATTTAAAAACAAAAATTTACTTTATCTCATTAAGTTAAGAATATGATTTTTAAAATTCGTCGTAAGTTGAAGACTAGGTCTTTGAACCGAAATTGCTTTACCCGAGGGAGGGACGAGAACTTTTATTATCATTATTTTTAATCTTATTGAATTAGAGTATGCCAAAAACATTGAAAAAACCCAAAAATCTTAGCTTTTAAAACAATCGCTACAAAAAGACAAATTTTAAAATTTTGTCGAAGGACGGACTAGGACATCGATCCGAAACGACCTCGTCCTAAATAACAAGGGAAACAAAATTTTAAAATTAATTACTTAATTGTTTTAATAAGTTAATGATTACAAAAAAAAAAATATATATATATATATATACCAAACTCCGCGACTAGCGGAGTTTGGAGGGTAAATCCCCGCGACTCGCGGAGGGGCCGGATTACAGAAAAAAAAATAAAAAGAGCTGCACGATCAGTTTCAGTCCCCAACCCAAAAACTCAAAAACTGCTGCGAAAATAGACCCGAAAAACCCGAAAAACACCCCCAAAAATCCCAATTTTTAACCGTTAATCACCAAATTTTTTGCTAAAATCATGTTGAGAAGGATGCTATCTAAGAATTACTCAAGAAAAACGGTAAATTTCTACACCTAAACACCATTTAATTCGAAATTTGGTGTTCTTGAGCAAATTTTTCCCCAATTTGATTTTGATGCTTTTTAGTGTAATTAAGCTTAAATTGTTTATGTATTATGCTTGTATAACCTAGATTGATGCTGTTTAACATGATTAGAAGCCTTAAACTTCAAATTTTGAGTAATCTAGGGTTTGTGTTCTTGAGCAATTTGGGGCTTTTTGATATAAACAGGTTATGGCGGATTTTTGTCATGAATTGTTGCTAAATTGAGTAGTGTAACATGTCTAGGTAGTTAAATGATCCAAACTTTGAGCCTAAACATGATTTTGAGAATTAAAGTGGACTTTTTCAAGTCTAAAATTCATGAACTTGATTTTTGAAAGATAATGCCATTTGAGACTTGTTTAATTGCTAGTAATGATTATTTTGACATGTTATTTGAGTTGAATGCTTATGAACTTGGCGAACATTTTCGTATATGCTTATTTGAAAAAGTGTAGATTTGATAAAAATGTGAAAATAAGCTTAAGTTTGATATAAATTGATAATGTCATTGTAATTATTTTGATTGATGATTTTGCTGACACTAATGCATATTTGGATGCACAAAAATTGTGTTTGATGTGTTTTGCAGAATGAAAGGGGTGAATCTTCATCCCAAGCCCGCAATGCTCCTGCTGAGAATTTGGAACAACAGGAGGTGGATAACTACTACAAGCAGGATGTACCTCATCCAGTCATGACCTTTTCCGATATGCACTTGGAAGAGTTGCACCCGAACCTGAGATTTGACAGACTTTGGATAGATTATCCAAAATATCAAAGGGGTTTGCATACTCTTCATTCTAAGGTTGTTGAGGTACCAAGGGTCATAGAATGGGGACCCTTAGAAGCTGTAGAATTGGCCGGGCCAATTAGGGAATTACTTGTACAGAGGTATGGTAATTCTTCTTTTAATGACTGGATATGTTTATTCACCATACGTAGACCTGTATATAAAGTATGGTGTGAAGAATTGTTATGTAGTATAGAGTTGAATGATCGGGTAGCTAGTTTAACCGATCGTTCTTTTATTAGATTTTTGTTAGGCGGTTCGATGCGCCACATGTCTTTACTGGACATGGCTCAGGCTTTACGTATATATACGCCTGAGGAGTTAGCGTCTGCCGATTGTAGAGGATTGATACTAAACGGTAGAAAGATAGATGAGAATTTTGATACACACGGTGTGTGGAGTCAAATGACAAGCCATCACCGTTTCAAAGGGGGAAATTACTCTTATTTGGATATAGATAGAGCCGAATTAAGAGTGATACATAGGTTTTTAGCTAATTCGATTACACAAAGGGGTAAAAACAAGGAAAAAGTAAATGAACAGGATTTGTTTTACCATATGTGTATTCGAGACCCACAAAGCGCTGTAAGTATACCATATTGTGTGGGTTATTATTTATCAGCTATGGTTCGGGGGATGCGACCACATAGCATAATAGGAGGTGGTATTTTTATTACTTTGATTGGTGAATATCTCGGTGTGGATATAAGTCGGGGGGGATTATTACTAGAAGAGCCGGAACCCCGCGATACTATAGGTTTAAATGTATACCATGGTGCGAAAGTTTTGAAGAGGTGAAATAACGCCGCAGTACGATACCATGGTAGACATCCACAGGTGGAGAGAAACCAGCAACAAGGTAATGTAGGAGGGGGGAATGAGATGCAAGAAATGCATAGGTTTATAGCTTCTCAGGAATACAAAAATGCTAGACAGAGAGCATTTGAAGATTGGCAAGTTCATCAGAACCAAATCATAGCTCATTGCCAACATATAGGTAGAAACTATATTCCTACACCGAAACCCATCTTCCCTCCTTGGTCTATAGAGATGCAGCCACCATATCCTACGTATGACCCTGCCGAAGCATTCTATAGCACTTATGGTTATGCCTGGAACCCCTATTGGTACCAATATCATCCTTAGTATACTTATTATTTTTTATTTATTTATTTATTTTGTAATTTGTAATTATTGATAAATTTAATACTGTTGTTAATATTGTAATCATTTTTTATAATTATCTAACTTTTATTCTTAGATTTTAATAATTTTTGAATGTGGGGTATGAAATGTCCCGTTCTTATTGATTAAAAACGTTCCATATTAATTGATTTCGTTGCGAGGTTTTGACCTCTATATGAGACGTTTTTCAAAGACTGCATTCATTTTTAAAACAAACCATAACCTTTATTTCATAAATAAAGGTTTAAAAAGCTTTACGTAGATTATCAAATAATGATAATCTAAAATATCCTGTTTACACACGACCATTACATAATGGTTTACAATACAAATATGTTACATCGAAATCAGTTTCTTGAATGCAGTTTTTACACAATATCATACAAACATGGACTCCAAATCTTGTCCTTATTTTAGTATGCAACAGCGGAAGCTCTTAATATTCACCTGAGAATAAACATGCTTTAAACGTCAACAAAAATGTTGGTGAGTTATAGGTTTAACCTATATATATCAAATCGTAACAATAGACCACAAGATTTCATATTTCAATACACATCCCATACATAGAGATAAAAATCATTCATATGGTGAACACCTGGTAACCGACAATAACAAGATGCATATATAAGAATATCCCCATCATTCCGGGACACCCTTCGGATATGATATAAATTTCGAAGTACTAAAGCATCCGGTACTTTGGATGGGGTTTGTTAGGCCCAATAGATCTATCTTTAGGATTCGCGTCAATTAGGGTGTCTGTTCCCTAATTCTTAGATTACCAGACTTAATAAAAAGGGGCATATTCGATTTCGATAATTCAACCATAGAATGTAGTTTCACGTACTTGTGTCTATTTTGTAAATCATTTATAAAACCTGCATGTATTCTCATCCCAAAAATATTAGATTTTAAAAGTGGGACTATAACTCACTTTCACAGATTTTTATTTCGTCGGGAAGTAAGACTTGGCCACTGTTGATTCACGAACCTATAACAATATATACATATATATTAAAGTATGTTCAAAATATATTTACAACACTTTTAATATATTTTGATGTTTTAAGTTTATTAAGTCAGCTGTCCTCGTTAGTAACCTATAACTAGTTGTCCACAGTTAGATGTACAAAAAATAAATCGATAAATATTATCTTGAATCAATCCACGACCCAGTGTATACGTATCTCAGTATTGATCACAACTCAAACTATATATATTTTGGAATCAACCTCAACCCTGTATAGCTAACTCCAACATTCACATATAGAGTGTCTATGGTTGTTCCGAAATATATATAGATGTGTCGACATGATAGGTCGAAACATTGTATACGTGTCTATGGTATCTCAAGATTACATAATATACAATACAAGTTGATTAAGTTATGGTTGGAATAGATTTGTTACCAATTTTCACGTAGCTAAAATGAGAAAAATTATCCAATCTTGTTTTACCCATAACTTCTTCATTTTAAATCCGTTTTGAGTGAATCAAATTGCTATGGTTTCATATTGAACTCTATTTTATGAATCTAAACAGAAAAAGTATAGGTTTATAGTCGGAAAAATAAGTTACAAGTCGTTTTTGTAAAGGTAGTCATTTCAGTCGAAAGAACGACGTCTAGATGACCATTTTAGAAAACATACTTCCACTTTGAGTTTAACCATAATTTTTGGATATAGTTTCATGTTCATAATAAAAATCATTTTCTCAGAATAACAACTTTTAAATCAAAGTTTATCATAGTTTTTAATTAACTCTCCCAAAACAGCCCGCGGTGTTACTACGACGGCGTAAATCCGGTTTTACGGTGTTTTTCGTGTTTCCAGGTTTTAAATCATTAAGTTAGCATATCATATAGATATAGAACATGTGTTTAGTTGATTTTAAAAGTCAAGTTAGAAGGATTAACTTTTGTTTGCGAACAAGTTTAGAATTAACTAAACTATGTTCTAGTGATTACAAGTTTAAACCTTCGAATAAGATAGCTTTATATGTATGAATCGAATGATGTTATGAACATCATTACTACCTTAATTTCCTTGGATAAACCTACTGGAAAAGAGAAAAATGGATCTAGCTTCAATGGATCCTTGGATGGCTCGAAGTTCTTGAAGCAGAATCATGACACGAAAACAAGTTCAAGTAAGATCATCACTTGAAATAAGATTGTTATAGTTATAGAAATTGAACCAAAGTTTGAATATGATTATTACCTTGTATTAGAATGATAACCTACTGTAAGAAACAAAGATTTCTTGAGGTTGGATGATCACCTTACAAGATTGGAAGTGAGCTAGCAAACTTGAAAGTATTCTTGATTTTATGAAACTAGAACTTTTGGAATTTATGAAGAACACTTAGAACTTGAAGATAGAACTTGAGAGAGATCAATTAGATGAAGAAAATTGAAGAATGAAAGTGTTTGTAGGTGTTTTTGGTCGTTGTTGTATGGATTAGATATAAAGGATATGTTATTTTGTTTTCATGTAAATAAGTCATGAATGATTACTCATATTTTTGTAATTTTATGAGATATTTCATGCTAGTTGCCAAATGATGGTTCCCACATGTGTTAGGTGACTCACATGGGCTGCTAAGAGCTGATCATTGGAGTGTATATACCAATAGTACATACATCTAAAAGCTGTGTATTGTACGAGTACGAATACGGGTGCATACGAGTAGAATTGTTGATGAAACTGAACGAGGATGTAATTGTAAGCATTTTTGTTAAGTAGAAGTATTTTGATAAGTGTCTTGAAGTCTTTCAAAAGTGTATGAATACATATTAAAACACTACATGTATATACATTTTAACTGAGTCGTTAAGTCATCGTTAGTCGTTACATGTAAATGTTGTTTTGAAACCTTTAGGTTAACGATCTTGTTAAATGTTGTTAACCCAATGTTTATAATATCAAAAGAGATTTTAAATTATTATATTATCATGATATTATGATATACGAATATCTCTTAATATGATATATATACATTAAATGTCGTTACAACGATAATCGTTACATATATGTCTCGTTTCAAAATCATTAAGTTAGTAGTCTTGTTTTTACATATGTAGTTCATTGTTAATATACTTAATGATATGTTTACTTATCATAATATCATGTTAACTATATATATAACCATATATATGTCATCATATAGTTTTTACAAGTTTTAACGTTCGTGAATCACCGGTCAACTTGGGTGGTCAATTGTCTATATGAAACCTATTTCAATTAATCAAGTCTTAACAAGTTTGATTGCTTAACATGTTGGAAACATTTAATCATGTAAATATCAATCTCAATTAATATATATAAACATGGAAAAGTTCGGGTCACTACAGTACCTACCCGTTAAATAAATTTCGTCCCGAAATTTTAAGCTGTTGAAGGTGTTGACGAATCTTCTGGAAATAGATGCGGGTATTTCTTCTTCATCTGATCTTCACGCTCCCAGGTGAACTCGGGTCCTCTACGAGCATTCCATCGAACCTTAACAATTGGTATCTTGTTTTGCTTAAGTCTTTTAACCTCACGATCCATTATTTCGACGGGTTCTTCGATGAATTGAAGTTTTTCGTTGATTTGGATTTCATCTAACGGAATAGTGAGATCTTCTTTAGCAAAACATTTCTTTAAATTCGAGACGTGGAAAGTGTTATGTACAGCCGCGAGTTGTTGAGGTAACTCTAGTCGGTAAGCTACTGGTCCGACACGATCAATAATCTTGAATGGTCCAATATACCTTGGATTTAATTTCCCTCGTTTACCAAATCGAACAACGCCTTTCCAAGGTGCAACTTTAAGCATGACCATCTCTCCAATTTCAAATTCTATATCTTTTCTTTTAATGTCAGCGTAGCTCTTTTGTCGACTTTGGGCGGTTTTCAACCGTTGTTGAATTTGGATGATCTTCTCGGTAGTTTCCTGTATAATCTCTGGACCCGTAATCTGTCTATCCCCCACTTCACTCCAACAAATCGGAGACCTGCACTTTCTACCATAAAGTGCTTCAAACGGCGCCATCTCAATGCTTGAATGGTAGCTGTTGTTGTAGGAAAATTCTGCTAATGGTAGATGTCGATCCCAACTGTTTCCGAAATCAATAACACATGCTCGTAGCATGTCTTCAAGCGTTTGTATCGTCCTTTCGCTCTGCCCATCAGTTTGTGGATGATAGGCAGTACTCATGTCTAGACGAGTTCCTAATGCTTGCTGTAATGTCTGCCAGAATCTTGAAATAAATCTGCCATCCCTATCAGAGATAATAGAGATTGGTATTCCATGTCTGGAGACGACTTCCTTCAAATACAGTCGTGCTAACTTCTCCATCTTGTCATCTTCTCTTATTGGTAGGAAGTGTGCTGATTTGGTGAGACGATCAACTATTACCCAAATAGTATCAAAACCACTTGCAGTCCTTGGCAATTTAGTGATGAAATCCATTGTAATGTTTTCCCATTTCCATTCCGGGATTTCGGGTTGTTGAAGTAGACCTGATGGTTTCTGATGCTCAGCTTTGACCTTAGAACACATCAAACATTCTCCTACGTATTTAGCAACATCGGCTTTCATACCCGGCCACCAAAAATGTTTCTTGAGATCCTTGTACATCTTCCCCGTTCCAGGATGTATTGAGTATCTGGTTTTATGAGCTTCTCTAAGTACCATTTCTCTCATATCTCCAAATTTTGGTACCCAAATCCTTTCAGCCCTATACCGGGTTCCGTCTTCCTGAATATTAAGATGCTTCTCCGATCCTTTGGGTATTTCATCCTTTAAATTTCCCTCTTTTAAAACTCCTTGTTGCGCCTCCTTTATTTGAGTAGTAAGGTTATTATGAATCATTATATTCATAGATTTTACTCGAATGGGTTCTCTGTCCTTCCTGCTCAAGGCATCGGCTACCACATTTGCCTTCCCCGGGTGGTAACGAATCTCAAAGTCGTAATCATTCAATAATTCAATCCACCTACGCTGCCTCATATTCAGTTGTTTCTGATTAAATATGTGTTGAAGACTTTTGTGGTCGGTATATATAATACTTTTGACCCCATATAAGTAGTGCCTCCAAGTCTTTAATGCAAAAACAACCGCGCCTAATTCCAAATCATGTGTCGTATAATTTTGTTCGTGAATCTTCAATTGTCTAGACGCATAAGCAATCACCTTCATTCGTTGCATTAATACACAACCGAGACCTTGCTTTGATGCGTCACAATAAATCACAAAATCATCATTCCCTTCAGGCAATGACAATATAGGTGCCGTAGTTAGCTTTTTCTTCAATAACTGAAACGCTTTCTCTTGTTCATCATTCCATTCAAATTTCTTCCCTTTATGCGTTAATGCAGTCAAGGGTTTTGCTATTCTGGAAAAGTCTTGGATGAACCTTCTGTAGTAACCAGCTAGTCCTAAAAACTGGCGTACGTGTTTCGGAGTTTTCGGGGTTTCCCACTTTTCAACAGTTTCTATCTTTGCTGGATCCACCTTAATACCTTCTTTGTTCACTATGTGACCGAGGAATTGAACTTCTTCCAACCAAAATGCACACTTTGAAAACTTAGCGTACAATTCTTCCTTCCTCAATACTTCTAACACCTTTCTCAAATGTTCACCGTGTTCTTGGTCATTCTTTGAGTAAATAAGTATGTCATCAATGAAAACAATGACAAACTTGTCAAGGTATGGTCCACACACTCGGTTCATAAGGTCCATGAACACAGCTGGTGCATTAGTTAAACCAAATGGCATGACCATAAACTCGTAATGACCGTAACGTGTTCTGAAAGCAGTCTTTGGAATATCATCTTCTTTCACCCGCATTTGATGATACCCGGAACGTAAGTCAGTCTTTGAATAAACAGACGAGCCTTGTAGTTGATCAAATAAGTCGTCGATTCTCGGTAGTGGGTAGCGGTTCTTGATGGTAAGTTTGTTCAACTCTCAGTAGTCGATACACAACCTGAATGTACCATCTTTCTTCTTGACAAACAAAACAGGAGCTCCCCACGGTGATGTGCTTGGTCGAATGAAACCACGCTCTAAAAGTTCTTGTAATTGGCTTTGCAGTTCTTTCATCTCGCTGGATGCAAGTCTGTAAGGAGCACGAGCTATTGGTGCAGCTCCTGGTACAAGATCTATTTGAAATTCAACGGATCGATGTGGGGGTAATCCCGGTAATTCTTTCGGAAATACATCGGGAAATTCTTTTGCAATGGGAACATCATTGATGCTCTTTTCTTCAGTTTGTACTTTCTCGACGTGTGCTAGAACAGCATAGCAACCTTTTCTTATTAGTTTTTGTGCCTTCAAATTACTAATAAGATGTAGCTTCGTGTTGCCCTTTTCTCCGTACACCATTAAGGGTTTTCCTTTTTCTCGTATAATGCGAATTGCATTTTTGTAACAAACGATCTCCGCTTTCACTTCTTTCAACCAGTCCATACCGATTATCACATCAAAACTCCCTAACTCTACTGGTATCAAATCAATCTTAAATGTTTCGCTAACCAGTTTAATTTCTCGATTCCGACATATATTATCTGCTGAAATTAATTTACCATTTGCTAATTCGAGTAAAAATTTACTATCCAAAGGCGTCAATGGACAACTTAATTTAGCACAAAAATCTCTACTCATATAGCTTCTATCCGCACCCGAATCAAATAAAACGTAAGCAGATTTATTGTCAATAAGAAACGTACCCGTAACAAGCTCCGGGTCTTCCTGTGCCTCTACCGCATTAATATTGAAAACTCTTCCACGGCCTTGTCCATTCGTGTTCTCCTGGTTCGGGCAATTTCTAATAATGTGGCCTGGTTTTCCACATTTATAACAAACTACATTGGCATAACTTGCTCCGACACTACTTGCTCCGCCATTACTCGTTCCGACACCATTTGTTCCTTTGGTTCTATTAACCCCTGGTCCGTAGACCTCACACTTCGCCGCGCTATGACCATTTCTTTTACACTTGTTGCAAAATTTGGTGCAGAACCCCGAGTGATTCTTTTCACACCTTTGGCATAGCTGCTTCTGATTGTTGTTGTTGTTGCGGTTATTATTGTTGTTGGGATGATTGTTGTAGTTTCTATTGTTGTTGTTGTTGTTGTTGTTGGGCCGTTTGTTGTAGTTGCGATTGTTGGGATAATTGTTGCGATTATTGTTTTAATTGCTGTTGTTGTTGTATTGGTGATTCTTATCACCGTTTTCCTCCCACTTTCTTTTGACTTGCTTCACATTGGCCTCTTCAGCAGTCTGTTCTTTAATTCTTTCTTCAATCTGGTTCACTAGTTTGTGAGCCATTCTACATGCCTGTTGTATGGAGGCGGGCTCGTGTGAACTTATATCTTCTTGGATTCTTTCCGGTAATCCTTTCACAAACGCGTCGATCTTCTCTTCCTCATCTTCGAATGCTCCCGGACACAATAGGCACAATTCTGTGAATCGTCTTTCGTACGTGGTAATATCAAATCCTTGGGTTCGTAACCCTCTAAGTTCTGTCTTGAGCTTATTGACCTCGGTTCTGGGACGGTACTTCTCGTTCATCAAGTGCTTGAATGCTGACCACGGTAGTGCGTACGCATCATCTTGTCCCACTTGCTCTAGATAGGTATTCCACCATGTTAACGCAGAACCTGTGAAGGTATGCGTAGCGTACTTCACTTTGTCCTCTTCAGTACACTTACTTATGGCAAACACCGATTCAACCTTCTCGGTCCACCGTTTCAATCCGATCGGTCCTTCGGTTCCATCAAATTCCAAAGGTTTGCAGGCAGTGAATTCTTTGTAGGTGCATCCTACACGATTTCCTGTACTGCTAGATCCAAGGTTATTGTTGGTATGTAGCGCAGCCTGTACTGCGGCTATGTTTGAAGCTAGAAAAGTACGGAATTCCTCTTCATTCATATTCACGGTGTGTCGAGTAGTCGGTGCCATTTCCTTCAAAATAGTTAAATGGAACAAGTTAATCATACAGAATATTAAGAGTAGTTAATAGTATTTCGTAGCATAATATGAACTCATTTATAAAAGCTTTTTCTTCATATTAGCGTTTTATAAGTTTAAATTCGGGTAGTACCTACCCGTTAAGTTCATACTTAGTAGCTAATATACAATTCAACTACTACAATTCTATATGAAAAACTGATTATAATAATATTTCGCGTTCAAACTTTTATACAATATTTTACAAACTTACAATACCGCTTATTTTACATAAAGCATGAAATATAGCACACAATAACTTTGATACAATATAGTTGTGAAGACAATTCTAGCTAGTACACAAGTCGTTCAGCAAAGGCAATAAAGACACGTAATTCATACGTCCAGAAACAAGTCATGCATTCTGGTTTTACTAGGACTACTTCCCATCCTTGGTCTTGTGCAACATAACCGTTATGGCCGTTGATAAGACAGCGTGTTGTAACGTCATCAAAGGGACGAGGGTTACGTAATGTCCAACAGTCCCGTAATAATCTAAAAACCTCATTTCTTACCCCAATTACCGACTCCGTCACTTGTGGAAACGTTTTGTTTAATAGTTGTAGCCCGATGTTCTTGTTCTCACTTTGGTGAGAAGCGAACATTACTAATCCGTAAGCATAACATGCTTCTTTATGTTGCATGTTAGCCGCTTTTTCTAAATCACGAAGTCCAATATTCGGATATATTGAGTCAAAATAATTTCTTAACCCGTTGCGTAAAATAGCATTTGGGTTCCCCGCAATATATGCGTCAAAGTAAACACATCGTAACTTATGGGTTTCCCAATGTGATATCCCCCATCTTTCAAACGAAAGTCTCTTATAAACCAAGACATTCTTGGAACGTTCTTCGAATGTCTTACAAATTGATCTCGCCTTAAATAGTTGGGCCGAAGAATTCTGGCCGACTCTAGACAAGATTTCATCAATCATGTCTCCGGGTAGGTCTCTTAAAATATTGGGTTGTCTATCCATTTTGTGTTTTTAAACTGTAAAATAGACAAGAGTTAGATTCATAAAAAAAATACTTATTAATACAAGCAATTTTTACATATATCATAAAGCATAAGAACACTATATTACATATATTACACCACACGAATACAACTATCTTATTCCGACTCGCTCGTTTCTTCTTCTTCGGTTTTGGTTCGTTTTGCCAAGTTTCTAGGGATATATGATGTTCCCCTAATACGAGCCGTCGTTGTCCACATTGGTTTAGAAAAACCTGGTGGTTTAGAGGTTCCCGGGTCATTGTTACAACTTAAGGACTTCGGGGGTTGACGATACATATAAAGTTCATAGGGGTTGGAATTAGATTTCTCTATTTTTATGCCCTTTCCCTTATTATTTTCTTTTGCCTTTTTAAATTCAGTTGGGGTAATTTCTATAACATCATCGGAATTCTCGTCGGAATCCGATTCATCGGAGAATTGGTAATCCTTCCAATATTTTGCTTCCTTGGCGGAAACACCATTGACCATAATTAACTTTGGTCGGTTGGTTGAGGATTTTCTTTTACTTAACCGTTTTATTATTTCCCCCACCGGTTCTATTTCTTCATCCGGTTCCGATTCTTCTTCCGGTTCCGATTCTTCTTCCGGTTCCGACTCTTCTTCCGGTTCCTCTTCGGGAACTTGTGAATCAGTCCACAAATCATTCCAATTTACATTTGACTCTTCATTATTATTAGGTGAGTCAATGGGACTTGTTCTAGAGGTAGACATCTATCACATAATATCAAACACGTTAAGAGATTAATATATCACATAATATTCATATGTTAAAAATATATAGTTTCCAACAAAAATGTTAAGCAATCATTTTTAAAGAAAACACGGTCGAAGTCCAGACTCACTAATGCATCTTAACAAACTCGATAAGACACACTAATGCAAATTTTCTGGTTCTCTAAGACCAACGCTCGGATACCAACTGAAATGTCCCGTTCTTATTGATTAAAAACGTTCCATATTAATTGATTTCGTTGCGAGGTTTTGACCTCTATATGAGACGTTTTTCAAAGACTGCATTCATTTTTAAAACAAACCATAACCTTTATTTCATAAATAAACGTTTAAAAAGCTTTACGTAGATTATCAAATAATGATAATCTAAAATATCCTGTTTACACACGACCATTACATAATGGTTTACAATACAAATATGTTACATCGAAATCAGTTTCTTGAATGCAGTTTTTACACAATATCATACAAACATGGACTCCAAATCTTGTCCTTATTTTAGTATGCAACAACGGAAGCTCTTAATATTCACCTGAGAATAAACATGCTTTAAACGTCAACAAAAATGTTGGTGAGTTATAGGTTTAACCTATATATATCAAATCGTAACAATAGACCACAAGATTTCATATTTCAATACACATCCCATACATAGAGATAAAAATCATTCATATGGTGAACACCTGGTAACCGACAATAACAAGATGCATATATAAGAATATCCCCATCATTCCGGGACACCCTTCGGATATGATATAAATTTCGAAGTACTAAAGCATCCGGTACTTTGGATGGGGTTTGTTAGGCCCAATAGATCTATCTTTAGGATTCGCGTCAATTAGGGTGTCTGTTCCCTAATTCTTAGATTACCAGACTTAATAAAAAGGGGCATATTCGATTTCGATAATTCAACCATAGAATGTAGTTTCACGTACTTGTGTCTATTTTGTAAATCATTTATAAAACCTGCATGTATTCTCATCCCAAAAATATTAGATTTTAAAAGTGGGACTATAACTCACTTTCACAGATTTTTATTTCGTCGGGAAGTAAGACTTGGCCACTGTTGATTCACGAACCTATAACAATATATACATATATATTAAAGTATGTTCAAAATATATTTACAACACTTTTAATATATTTTGATGTTTTAAGTTTATTAAGTCAGCTGTCCTCGTTAGTAACCTATAACTAGTTGTCCACAGTTAGATGTACAAAAAATAAATCGATAAATATTATCTTGAATCAATCCACGACCCAGTGTATACGTATCTCAGTATTGATCACAACTCAAACTATATATATTTTGGAATCAACCTCAACCCTGTATAGCTAACTCCAACATTCACATATAGAGTGTCTATGGTTGTTCCGAAATATATATAGATGTGTCGACATGATAGGTCGAAACATTGTATACGTGTCTATGGTATCTCAAGATTACATAATATACAATACAAGTTGATTAAGTTATGGTTGGAATAGATTTGTTACCAATTTTCACGTAGCTAAAATGAGAAAAATTATCCAATCTTGTTTTACCCATAACTTCTTCATTTTAAATCCGTTTTGAGTGAATCAAATTGCTATGGTTTCATATTGAACTCTATTTTATGAATCTAAACAGAAAAAGTATAGGTTTATAGTCGGAAAAATAAGTTACAAGTCGTTTTTGTAAAGGTAGTCATTTCAGTCGAAAGAACGACGTCTAGATGACCATTTTAGAAAACATACTTCCACTTTGAGTTTAACCATAATTTTTGGATATAGTTTCATGTTCATAATAAAAATCATTTTCTCAGAATAACAACTTTTAAATCAAAGTTTATCATAGTTTTTAATTAACTAACCCAAAACAGCCCGCGGTGTTACTACGACGGCGTAAATCCGGTTTTACGGTGTTTTTCGTGTTTCCAGGTTTTAAATCATTAAGTTAGCATATCATATAGATATAGAACATGTGTTTAGTTGATTTTAAAAGTCAAGTTAGAAGGATTAACTTTTGTTTGCGAACAAGTTTAGAATTAACTAAACTATGTTCTAGTGATTACAAGTTTAAACCTTCGAATAAGATAGCTTTATATGTATGAATCGAATGATGTTATGAACATCATTACTACCTTAATTTCCTTGGATAAACCTACTGGAAAAGAGAAAAATGGATCTAGCTTCAATGGATCCTTGGATGGCTCGAAGTTCTTGAAGCAGAATCATGACACGAAAACAAGTTCAAGTAAGATCATCACTTGAAATAAGATTGTTATAGTTATAGAAATTGAACCAAAGTTTGAATATGATTATTACCTTGTATTAGAATGATAACCTACTGTAAGAAACAAAGATTTCTTGAGGTTGGATGATCACCTTACAAGATTGGAAGTGAGCTAGCAAACTTGAAAGTATTCTTGATTTTATGAAACTAGAACTTTTGGAATTTATGAAGAACACTTAGAACTTGAAGATAGAACTTGAGAGAGATCAATTAGATGAAGAAAATTGAAGAATGAAAGTGTTTGTAGGTGTTTTTGGTCGTTGGTGTATGGATTAGATATAAAGGATATGTTATTTTGTTTTCATGTAAATAAGTCATGAATGATTACTCATATTTTTGTAATTTTATGAGATATTTCATGCTAGTTGCCAAATGATGGTTCCCACATGTGTTAGGTGACTCACATGGGCTGCTAAGAGCTGATCATTGGAGTGTATATACCAATAGTACATACATCTAAAAGCTGTGTATTGTACGAGTACGAATACGGGTGCATACGAGTAGAATTGTTGATGAAACTGAACGAGGATGTAATTGTAAGCATTTTTGTTAAGTAGAAGTATTTTGATAAGTGTCTTGAAGTCTTTCAAAAGTGTATGAATACATATTAAAACACTACATGTATATACATTTTAACTGAGTCGTTAAGTCATCGTTAGTCATTACATGTAAATGTTGTTTTGAAACCTTTAGGTTAACGATCTTGTTAAATGTTGTTAACCCAATGTTTATAATATCAAAAGAGATTTTAAATTATTATATTATCATGATATTATGATGTACGAATATCTCTTAATATGATATATATACATTAAATGTCGTTACAACGATAATCGTTACATATATGTCTCGTTTCAAAATCATTAAGTTAGTAGTCTTGTTTTTACATATGTAGTTCATTGTTAATATACTTAATGATATGTTTACTTATCATAATATCATGTTAACTATATATATAACCATATATATGTCATCATATAGTTTTTACAAGTTTTAACGTTCGTGAATCACCGGTCAACTTGGGTGGTCAATTGTCTATATGAAACCTATTTCAATTAATCAAGTCTTAACAAGTTTGATTGCTTAACATGTTGGAAACATTTAATCATGTAAATATCAATCTCAATTAATATATATAAACATGGAAAAGTTCGGGTCACTACAGGGTAATATACCAAACTTCAAAAATATGTATATATGTTTGCAGTTTATCTTATGTACACAACAGGGTAAAACAACGCATTTTAAAAGACTGGCATTAAGTTCAGCAAAAGCAACTAATTTTGACGACAAGATGCAAAATATATGTGAAATAACAACAAGACGGAATGAACAAATGATGTGCACCATTTATCATTCAGCAAACAAACGCCAATATATTTGGAAACTTTGGTAAAATTTAATCATTTTCACACAAATCACCCTCAATAATTTAAATTGTTACTGATTTCTTGCAAATGAGGGCATTGCAAGATCTTAAGTGTGGGAAGGGGTTAAATTCTTTCGGATTTTAAAATTTTTATATTAAACACTTGGTTACCATTAAAAATACTAGTAAAGCAGTAGTTGTATTAGAATCTAGTGCTCTCTGATAAAAAAGAACAGCCCTAGTCTTATATACTGACTACCCAATTCTAGTAAAATTTTTCAAAATTTTCAATTAAATGAATTCAAAATCATGTTTATACATATTTATGAACGATAAAACTAGGTTTTAACACCGAAATTATTGTTACCTCGGAAAGGACATAAATTAAGAAACAAACTAAAATGTTAAAATTCATTTAAAATGGAATAGAGGACGATAAAAAGGAAAATAAAAGCCAAGTGCGGGAAAATTTACCAAGTTATTTTAAACATATGTCACATATATCTGTAACAAATAACTGAAAATACTTTTGCTTTGAACTAAACTAAACTGTTTTACCCGATGAAAGAAAAGAAGAGATGGATCTACACGATGAATCAATTCCATCACTAAAAGGAAGTAAAGTCTTCCGAAAAAGACACGCGCTTCTTGATTTAGGTCATGAAGTTGTCGTCCAGACCAGCTGTAGGTTGACGAAAAATCTAGAAAAGTCATCACTAAAATCAGCAGGAAATCTACGGACCTCAGCATTAAACAGGGTCGCCAAGTGGTCAGATTTATCCTAACCATGAGAAGGATTTATCTCGTATAATGGGGGGGCACCATGCAAATTAGCTAGATAAGACTAATGAATCAGATCCCCAGAAAGGATAATCTCCTTAAAGATTAAAAATCAGCTTTTAAGACTGATATTACTCAATCCTAGAGATTGACCTTAAAGATTGAGAATTACAAACTCATGGAATTCGATGATATCTAAACTCGAGCTTAAACGAGAAAATATTTTGATCAAAAATTACAAACCGATTTGTTTTCTGAAAACCCTATTTTCAATGCGTTCATTACCATTGAACGTAAAATCCTAGGAATTCACCTGGAATTCATTAGGTCACCTGAACTAAATCGGGTGTCAACCGTAAGAACGGTGGTTGCATAGTGGTCAAAGACAGGACCTTGTGCCAGACCGAAAAATTATAAGGGTGAGCTTTACTATTGCTCCTACCAAGGATAGTAATTGCGTCCGACACGTTATAGACCATAATCAAAAGCATGTCACGGGACATTGCCTTAACAGTTGCTTGTTCAACGCTTTCCTTTACAACCGGACGGTAGTTTACCGAAAGGTAATATACGGGACAAGTAAACTGGACGTGTTGCTTTCCAAATACAAGGTTAGCAAGTGGGTGACACAAAACCGCAAGTTTTGAGCTAAAATTTTCAAATCTGAAACCCACCAAACCCACAAAAATATTTTGCAAACACCGGTAAAGGGTTATTCTGGAAAACTTATCTAGGGTAAAAACTAGATTTCAAAAGATCAAATGTTTTCATAAAGATCCAATTTCCTTAATGGATCTAAATTTTTATAGTCATGTGGGACTGTAAACCATATCGTTACTACCATTGTTTATACCGCCGTATAGAAATCACTGATGTACAAAGTGTGAAGAATAAAGAAGTGATTCTAGTATTTCAAGACAATATTGCTTGAGGACAAGCAACGCTCAAGTGTGGGAATATTTGATAATGCTAAAAACGAACATATATTTCATAGCATTATTCCTCAAGAAAGACAAGCTTTTAGTTGCAATTGTTCTATTTACAAGTGATATTCGTTTGTATAATAAAAGGTGAAGACAAAAGACAGATTCGACGAATTTTAGACGCAAACGACCAAAAAGCTCAAAAGTACAAAAGACAATCAAAAAGGTTCCAATTATTGATAAGAAACGTCTCGAAATTACAAAAGTACAAGATTCAAAACGCAAAGTACAAGATATTAAATTGTACGCGAGGACGTTCGAAAATCCGGAACCGGGACCAGAGTCAACTCTTAACGCTCGACGCAACGGACTAAAAATTACAAGTTAACTATGTATATAAATATAATATAATATATAATTAATTATATTAATTATATATATATTATATTTATAAATAAAAAAACCGTCGGCAGAGAAAAACTCCAAGGACTGAGCTGTAAAAGTAACCTCCGCGACTCGCGGAGTTTGAAGAGGTTTTCACCGCGAGTCGCGGAGCCCCAAAATTGAAAACTGCCTATAAAGCCAACCGAATTCTGATCAAAATCATCATCTTTTTCTTCCTCATTCATACGTAAAATTTATATTTATATTTATAATTTATATTTTAATTTTAATTATAATTCTAATAATAAGGGTATGTTAGCGAATATTGTAAGGGTGTAAGTCGAAATTCTGTCCGTGTAACGCTACGCTATTTTTAATCATTGTAAGTTATGTTCAACCTTTTTACATTAATGTCTCATAGCTAAGTTATTATTATGCTTATTTAAAATGAAGTAATCATGATGTTGGGCTAATTACTAAAATTGGGTAATTGGGCTTTGTACCATAATTGGGGTTTGGACAAAAGAACGACACTTGTGGAAATTAGACTATGGGCTATTAATGAGCTTTATATTTGTTTAACTAAATGATAGTTTGTTAATGTTAATATAAAGATTTACAATTGGGCGTCCCTATAAATTACCATATACACTCGATCGGACACGATGGGCGGGGTATTTATATGTACGAATAATCGTTCATTTAACCGGACACGGGAATGGATTAATAGCCACTAGAATAATTAAAACAGGGGTGAAATTACATTCAAGGGTAATTGGTGTAATTGTTAACAAAGTAGTAAAACCTTGGTTTACACGCAGTCGATAACCTGGTGTATTCATTAAACAAAGTATTAAAACCTTGTTACAATTCGAATCCCCAATTAGTTGGAATATTTAACTTCGGGTATAATAATAATTTGATGAGGACACTCGCACTTTATATTTATGACTGATGGACTGTTATGGACAAAAACCAGACGGACATATTAAATAATCCAGGACAAAGGACAATTAACCCATGGGCATAAAACTAAAATCAACACGTCGAACATCATGATTACGGAAGTTTAAATAAGCATAATTCTTTTATTTCATATTTAATTTCCTTTATTTTATATTTAATTGCACTTCTAATTATCGCACTTTTATTTATTGTTATTTAATCGCACTTTTAATTATCGTACTTTTTAATTATCGTAAGTTTATTTTATCGCATTTTTATTATTCGCAATTTCATTATCGTTATTTACTTTACGCTTTAATTTAAGTCTTGTATTTATTTTATATTTTACATTAGGTTTTAACTGCGACTAAAGTCTTAAAATCGACAAACCGGTCATTAAACGGTAAAAACCCCCCTTTATAATAATAATATTACTTATATATATATTTGTATTTTTAATAAAAGTAAACTAATATAGCGTTGAGCTTTGTTTAAAGATTTCCCTGTGGAACGAACCGGACTTACTAAAAACTACACTACTGTACGATTAGGTACACTGCCTATAAGTGTTGTAGCAAGGTTTAAGTATATCCATTCTATAAATAAATAAATATCTTGTGTAAAATTGTATCGTATTTAATAGTATTTTCTGCTAAAATTTAATAGTATTTTATACCCCTCTGCTTTGACATCAGTGAACAAGAAATTCAAATAGAAATGAAAGAACCAAGGAAAGAACACCCGAAAAAGGTTTACAAACCAACTTGACTTACTAAAGCAGGAGACCCGGGTGAATTTATCATTTCTTGCTTACTTAATGATGGTGCTGTATATAATGGACTCGCAGATTTAGGAGCAAGTGCAAATATTATGCCTCTTTCCTTATACAAAAGATTAGGCATGGGTAAATTAAAACCAACCAAAATAGGTGTTCAATCATTTGACCAAACCATTAAGCACCCGGTTGGAATAGAAAATAATTTACTTGTTACCGTGGGAAGTTTGACCTTTGTTGCAAACTTCATAGTGATTAATATGGAGGAAAACCTTGATATTCCTCTAATTCTAGGTCGCCCATTTTTAGCAACCACCGAGGCATTCATTGATGTAAGAGAAGGTAGAATAACACTTAGGAATGGTGATACATCGATCACCTTTGTGAACCGAAAGTTTAGATCTCCACAAACCAAAACTGTTAGACCAATAAAAATGCATAAGTGTGGGGAAGATGAAGAAACACTTAATGATGATCCAATCACAAAGAATGCCGTTGATGATACGAAATTAGATGAACCCATTTTTAACAGTTCAACGAAGAAACTTTATAAAAGGATTCACGATGCTAAGATTAAAGGAAACTTTAAGTTATATAACTGATTAATATCCAATTTATCGTCAAAAGAAAAGGCAATGTTAGTTGAATTTGTGAAAGTTACGGAGGAAATCAACAAATGGATTGAAGTAAAAGTCAAAGATATACAAGTTGTTGATGATTCAATTGAAAATAATGTTAATCACAATTTTGACACCACAGCTGACTAAGTGTGGGGAGAATCAAAGGGGTTTATGTATTTCTGTTAGAGTTAGATTGTCTGTTTTCGTGTAGTTCTCGAAAATGGAACCCGAATGGTCTTTCCCTAGCAGACCCTAAAGAACTAGTCTTCTCCCCCCATTCTGAATTTTTTATTTTTTTAGGTTTTTACAAAATGAAGACTGCCTGTGAACTAAACCATGGTCTAATGCTACACGCTTTGATCACTAAACGTAATAATGACATACTACCGAGTGAAATAGTATCAGTAATCAGAGAAAGAATGGACGGAGTTAGAAAAGAATCCAGATGCGAAGATAATAAGTTACAATTTGGTAAAGGAAAATCAAAATCCGCAACGAAAAGAAGAGCACGACACCTAGAAAGATGTCACAAATGCGGAAAATGGTCACATGGAGGTAAATGTTTAAATAATCAAACCTATTCAAACACCGAATTTGTTACTTTATGCAGAGACGGGCCATTCATATGTTTAGAAGAAAAGACACTAAATGCTCGAGGTTACGCCTATGTAGCCATGGAAAACCAATTAAACCGACTATCTTATGAATGGGATAGATCATATAACTAAGAAATCTATTTCACAGGTATGTCTGTACAGTTTTTATTTTTATTTTTATTTTTAACCTTTTGATAATAAACGCTAATTTGTTCGCTAAAAAGTATTAAATTGGTATTGAAAAAAATTAGGTTTGGCGACCGAAATTATTGATATCATACAAAAATTTATTACATCACTGCGAAATTTAACGTTTATTCTTAAGGTATAAATATCTTTAATCAATCAACCCAAAATATTTCAAAAATTCGTCATGAGTTAAATTAGGTCTTGGAACCGAAATTACTTTACCGAAAAGAGGGGCGCATATTTTTGATAATATTTGATTGATTAAAGTGGGATAAAAAGCCAAAAAGATTTTTAATTTTATTTTTACCATGTTTTTAAAATTAATATTTAAATCTTAAATTAATATTGTAAACTTTGTAAAAACAATATATTTAAAATTGTAAATATTTGAAAAATTAATATAAGTTTGGTGTGAATTTATAATATGAATTTCTAAAATTAAGATTGGTGTGAATTTTTTATTTTATGAATTTTTAATTTTATGCATTTTAAATTTTAGGTTTGGTGTGAATTTTTAATATTAATTTTGAATTTTATATTTAAATTGTGTGAATTTAAAAACAAAAAGTTACTTTATCTCATTAAGTTAAAAATATGATTTTTAAAATTCGTCGTAAGTTGAAGACTAGGTCTTTACACAAGGGAAACAAAATTTTAAAATTAATTACTTAATTGTTTTAATAAGTTAAAGATTATAAAAAAAAAAAATTCCAAACTCCGCGACTCGCGGAGTTTGAAGGGGAAATCTCCGCGAGTCGCGGAGGGACCGAAATACAGAAAAAAAATAAAATGTAAAGAACTGCTCAGACAACACACACAACTCAAACATACAGCAAAATAACTACGAAATAACCCACGAAAAACCCGAAAAAACCCCCCAAAATCACAATTTTCAACCGTTAATCATCAAATCTTTTACTAAAATCATGTTGAGAAGGATGCTATCTAGGAATTACTCAAGAAAAACGGTAAATTTCTACACCTAAACACCATTTAATCCGAAATTAGTGTTCTTGAGCAATTTTTTCCCCAATTTGATTTTGATGCTTTTTAGTGTAATTATGCTTAAATTGTTTATGTATTATGCTTGTATAACCTAGATTGATGCTATTTAACATGATTAGAAGCCTTAAACTTCAAAATTTGAGTAATCTAGGGTTTGTGTTCATGAGCAAATTTGGGGCTTTTTGATATAAACAGGTTATGGCCGATTTTTGTCATGAATTGTTGCTAAATTAAGTAGTGTAACATGTTTAGGTAGTTAAATGATCCAAACTTTGAGCCTAAACATGATTTTGAGAATTAAAGTGGACTTTTTCAAAGTCTAAAATTCATGAACTTGATTTTTGAGAGATAATGCCATTTGAGACTTGTTTAATTGCTAGTAATGATTATTTTGACATGTTATTTGAGTTAAATGCTTATGAACTTGGCGAACATTTTCATATATGCTTATTTGAAAAAGTGTAGCTTTGATAAAAATGTGAAAATGAGCTTAAGTTTGATATAAATTGATCATGTCATTGTAATTATTTTGATTGATGATTTTGCTGACACTAATGCATATTTGGATGCACAAAAATTGTGTTTGATGTGTTTTGCAGACTGAAAGGGGTGAATCTTCATCCCAAGCTCGCAATGCTCCTGCTGAGAATACGGAACAACAGGAGGTGGATAACTACTACAAGCAGGATATACCTCATCCAGTCATGACCTTTTCTGATATGCACTTGGAAGAGTTGCACCCGAACCTGAGATTTGACAGACTTTGGATTGATTATCCAAAATATCAAAGGGGTTTGCATACTCTTCATTCTAAGGTTGTTGAGGTACCGAGGGTCATAGAATGGGGACCCTTAGAAGCTGTAGAATTGGCCGGGCCAATTAGGGAATTACTTGTACAGAGGTATGGTAATTCTACTTTTAATGACTGGGTACGTCTATTCACCATGCGTAGACCTGTATATAAAGTATGGTGTGAAGAATTGTTATGTAGTATAGAGTTGAATGATCGGGTAGCTAGTTTAACCGATCGATCTTTTATTAGATTTTTGTTAGGCGGTTCGATGCGCCACATGTCTTTACTAGACATGGCTCAGGCTTTACGTATATATACGCCTGAGGAGTTAGCATCTGCTGATTGTAGAGGGTTGATACTAAACGGTAGAAAGATAGATGAAAATTTTGATACACACGGTGTGTGGAGTCAAATGACAAGCCATCACTGTTTCAAAGGGGGAAATTACTCTTATTTGGACATAGATAGAGCTGAATTAAGAGTAATTCATAGGTTTTTAGCTAATTTGATTACACAAAGGGGTAAGAACAAGGAAAAAGTAAATGAACAGGATTTGTTTTACCATATGTGTATTCGAGACCCACAAAGCGCTGTAAGTATACCGTATTGTGTGGGTTATTATTTATCAGCTATGGTTCGGGGGATGAGACCGCATAGCATAATAGGAGGTGGTATTTTTATTACTTTGATTGCTGAATATCTCGGTGTGGATATAAGTCGGGGGGGATTATTAGTGGAAGAACCAGAACCCCGCGATACTATAGGTTTAAATGTATACCATGGTGCGAAAGTTTTGAAGAGGCGAAATAATGCCGCAGTACCATACCATGGTAGACATCCACAGGTTGAGAGAAACCAACAGCAAGGTAATGTAGGAGGGGGGAATGAGATGCAAGAAATGTAAAGGTTTATAGCTTCTCAGGAGTACGAAAATGCTTGACAGAGAGCATTTGAAGATTGGCAAGTTCATCAGAACCAAATCATAGCTCATTGCCAACATATAGGTAGAAACTATATTCCTACACCGAAACCCATCTTCCCTCCCTGGTCTATAGAGATGCAGCCACCGTATCCTACGTATAACCCTGCCGAAGCATTCTATAGCACCTATGGTTATGCCTGGAACCCCTATTGGTATCAATATCATCCCTAGTTTACTTATTATATATTTTTTTTATTTTGTAATTTGTAATGATTGATACGTTTAATACTTATGTTAATATTGTAATAGTTTTTATAATTTTCTAACTTTTATTCTTAGATTTTAATAATTTTTGAATGTGGGGTAATATACCAAACTTCAAAAATATGCATATATGTTTGCAGTTTATCTTATGTACACAACAGGGTAAAACAACGCATTTTCAAAGACTGGCATTAAGTTCAGCAAAAGCAACTAATTTTGACGACAAGATGCAAAATATATGTGAAATAACAACAAGACGGAATGAAAAAATGATGTGCACCATTTATCATTCAGCAAACAAACGCCAATATATTTGGAAACTTTGGTAAAAATTTAATCATTTTCACACAAATCACCCTCAATAATTTAAATTGTTACTGATTTCTTGCAAATGAGGGCATTGCAAGATCTTAAGTGTGGGAAGGGTTAAATTCTTTCGAATTTTAAAATTTTTACTTTATACACTTGGTTACCATTAAAAATACTAGTAAAGCAGTAGTTGTATTAGAATCTAGTGCTCTCTGATAATAAAGAACAGCCCTAGTCTTATATACTGACTACCCAAATCTAGTAAAATTTTTCAAAATTTTCAATTAAATGAACTCAAAATCATGTTTATACATATTTATGAACGATAAAACTAGGTTTTAACACCGAAATTATTGTTACCTCGGAAAGGACGATAAAAAGGAAAATAAAAGCCAAGTGTGGGAAAATTTACCAAGTTATCTTAAACATATGTCACATATATCTGTAACAAATAACTGAAAATACTTTTGCTTTGGACTAAACTAAACTGTTTTACCCGATGAAAGAAAAGAAAGATGGATCTACACGATGAATCAATTCCATCATTAAAAGGAAGTAAAGTCTTCCGAAAAAGACACGCGCTTCTTGATTTAGGTCATGAAGTTGTCGTCCAGACCAGCTGTAGGTTGACGAAAAATCTAGAAAAGTCATCACTAAAATCAGCAGGAAATCCACGGACCTCAGCATTAAACAGGGTCGCCAAGTGGTCAGATTTATCCTAACCATGAGAAGGATTTATCTCGTACAATGGGGGGGCACCATGCAAATTAGCTTGATAAGACTAATGAATCAGATCCCCAGAAAGGATAATCTCCTTAAAAGATCAAAAATCAGCTTTTAAGCCTGATATTACTCAATCCTTGAGATTGACCTTAAAGATTGAGAATTACAAACTCATGGAATTCAATGATATCTAAACTCGAGCTTGAACGAGAAAATATTTTGATCAAAATTACAAACCGATTTGTTTTCTGAAAACCCTATTTTTAATGCGTTCATTACCATTGAACGTAAAATCCTAGGAATTCACCTGGAATTCATTAGGTCACCTGAACTAAATCGGGTGTCAACCGTAAGAACGGTGGTTGCATAGCATGGTCAAAGACAGGACCTTGTGCCAGATCGAAAAATCATAAGGGTGAGCTTTACTATTGCTCCTACCAAGGATAGTAATTGCGTTCGACACGTTATAGACCATAATTAAAAGCATGTCAGGGGACATTGCCTTAACAGTTGCTTGTTCAACGCTTTCCTTTACAACCGGACGGTAGTTTACCGAAAAGTAATATACGGGACAAGTAAACTGGACGTGTTTCTTTCCAAATACAAGGTTAGCAAGTGGGTGACACAAAACCATAAGTTTTGAGCTAAAATTTTCAAATCTGAAACCCACCAAACCCACAAAAATATTTTGCAAACACCGGTAAAGGGTTATCCCGGAAAACTTATCTAGGGTAAAAACTAGATTTAATTATCAAAAGATCAAATGTTTTCATAAAGATCCAATTTCCTTAATAGATCTAAATTTTTATAGTCATGTGGGACTGTAAACCATATCGTTACTACCATTGTTTATACCGCCGTATAGAAAATCACTGATGTACAAAGTGTGAAGAATAAAGAAGTGATTCTAGTATTTCAAGACGATATTGCTTGAGGACAAGCAACGCTTAAGTGTGGGAATATTTGATAATGCTAAAAACGAACATATATTTCATAGCATTATTCCTCAAGAAAGACAAACTTTTAGTTGCAATTGTTCTATTTACAAGTGAGATTCGTTTAAATAATAAAAGGTGAAGATAAAAGACAGATTCGACGAATTGAAGACACAAACGACCAAAAAGCTCAAAAGTACAAAATACAATCAAAGAGGTTCCAATTATTGATAAGAAACGTCTCGAAATTACAAGAGTACAAGATTCAAAACGCAAAGTACAAAATATAAAATTGTACGCAAGGACGTTCGAAAATCCGGAACCGGGACCAGAGTCAACTCTCAACGCTCGACGCAACGGACTAAAAATTACAAGTTAACTATGTATATAAATATAATATAATATATAATTAATTATATTAATTATATATATATTATATATATTATAAACCGTCGGCAAGAAAGACTCCAAAAGGGACTGAGCTGTAATTTCAAACTCCGCGACTCGCGGAGTTTGAAGGCAAAAATGCCGCGAGTCGCGGAGCCCCAAAAGTCGAAAATCCCTATAAAAGCAAACGAATTCTGATCGCAAAAATCACCAAAAATCCATCCATCTCTCTATCTATATCGTATATATTTATATTTATATTTTAATTTTAATTTTAATCCTAATAATAAGGGTATGTTAGCGAATGTTGTAAGGGTGTAAGTCGAAATTCTGTCCGTGTAACGCTACGCTATTTTTAATCATTGTAAGTTATGTTCAACCTTTTTATATTAATTTCTCGTAGCTAAGTTATTATTATGCTTATTTAATCCGAAGTAATCATGATGTTGGGCTAATTAATAAAATTAGGTAATTGGGCTTTGTACCATAATTGTGGTTTGGACAAAAGAACGACACTTGTGGAAATTAGACTATGGGCTATTAATGGGTTTTATATTAACTAAACAATACCTTGTTAATTTAATATACAAACTTATAATTTGACGTATTTATATATAACCACATACGCTTGACTGGGTACGGTGGGCGGGATATCTATAAATACCAATAATTATTCATTTTACCTGATACGGAACTGGATTAATAGTTAATAAACTTGTTGAAACAGGGGTGAATTACATTCAAGGGTAATTGGTGTAATTGTTAACAAAGTAGTAAAATCTTGGTTTACACGCAGTCGATAACCTGGTGTATTCATTAAACAAAGTATTAAAACCTTGTTACAATTCGAATCCCCAATTAGTTGGAATATTTGACTTCGGGAATAAGAATAATTTGACGAAGGCTTTCGCTCTTTATATTTATGACTGATGGACTATTATGGACAAATCTGTATGGACATATTAAATAATCCAGGACAAAGGACAATTAACCCATGGGCATAAAACTAAAATCAACACGTCAAACATCATGATTACGGAAGTTTAAATAAGCATAATTCTTTTATTTCATATTTAATTTCCTTTATTTTATATTTAATTGCACTTCTAATTATCGCATTTTTATTGTTATTGTATTTAATTGCACTTTTAATTATCGTACTTTTTAATTATCGCAAGTTTATTTTATCGCATTTTTATTATTCGCAATTTCATTATCGTTATTTACTTGCCGCTTTAATTTAAGTCTTGTATTTATTTTTAATATTTTACATTTGGTTTTAACTGCGACTAAAGTTTTAAAATCGACAAACCGGTCATTAAACGGTAAAAACCCCCCTTTATAATAATAATATTACTTATATATATATATTTGTATTTTTATAAAAGTAAACTAATATAGCGTTAAGCTTTGTTTAAAAAGATTCCCTGTGGAACGAACCGGACTTACTAAAAACTACACTACTGTACGATTAGGTACACTGCCTATAAGTGTTGTAGCAAGGTTTAAGTATATCCATTCTCTAAATAAATAAATATCTTGTGTAAAAATGTATCGTATTTAATAGTATTTCCTTGTAAAAATATAAGCTATTTTATATACTACTCTGCTAAAGCATCACTCTTCAGCCATTTTGTCACGAGCAGTGACCTCCACATCATCATCAAGATCAACGGATAAAAGAGCAGAACGAACCTGCATCACGGAGTTGGCTGCAAAAGTTGAACATGAACAGCAATATAAGCAAACATGACAAGCAGTAGAAACACATTTATATATATATATAATAGGATGATCATATCACACCCTACCCTGGTTTTTCTCACGAAGTACTGGCACAGAAGTGCTCGGCCATTCTTGACTCACTTTGCACAGCACAAGAATTCCCTCACACCTTTCGTATGATCTGGGCGGAAGGCGGAGCTCTTTCAAGCTATTTACTATATGCTGCTCTGCGGCAGAAATCTTAACACCCTTTCCTACACCAGCATCAATAGCACCCCATTCTCGGACAACGGAGTACTCCTCCGGAATAACAGTCTCATCAACAAAGAAAAATGGACTTTTCCAGTCCTTCAAATTTGAAACTCTATTTATACCAACAAAATGAGTATTTCGCTTACTATCAATAGTAAGCCAGCAGTCACTAATTGTGCGGATTCTAAACAAAGAGATAAAAACTTTAATGCGAGGCTTTATATTAATAGCATTGCAGTACATTTCAAAAAGGATGATTTTTTGAAGGCCATGGGGATGCATCTGACTAAGACAGGCCTTATAATATCTAAGAAGGTGAAGAAAAAAGTTAGTAAGGGGAACACGGAGGTTGCCGTGGGTAATTTGTAAGGCGTATAAAGTAATTTTTCCATCAGGAGGGTTGTCAGCAGTTTGTTTGTTGGTGGAAAGAACAGGGTTGTATTGATTAAGATGGCGGAAGGCAATCTTTAAACCATCTAAGTATTCACTTGTCAATGATGAGGCCATCGTGCTAACTTCTGGAATGTCAGCGGTATTTGACGAAGAAGGCTTTGCGTATTCTTGGCCAGTACTTGGAGTAGAAGCCATGATAATACAGTAAAAAGATATCAACAAGAAGAAAATAGCAAAAGGATGAAGTATAACTGACCTTGGAAAGATGCTAAACCTTAAAAAGTTGAAAATTGAAGAATGCGATGAAGATTTGGGGAGAAATATGCTTTTCAGATCTTGGCAAAGGTAAAAAAGTGAAGGTAAAAGGGTTATGACGGTTTATATAGGAGTTTATCGATGCAATTTTTATGGCCACGATTAAGACACGTGTATGGGTGAGTTTAAATGTGGGGTATGAAATAACACTTTTACAGCTGGAGGGGCGTGAAGGATCTCAACAGTGAAAAATTAATCATAACAGCGTCAGTAAAATTCGTCTACATTTAATGCCTGTAATGTTTTCCCCGATGCAAATGGGCAATGAGCAGACTAGTTTGGCATGCGTTATCAAAAGTTTAATAACTTAAATATTTTTCAAATGCTTAAGTCATTAAACTGGGGGGCTTAATGATGTATCCTATCGTATACACGCATAAAAGGCATAAGGGTTGCATAAAAGTAGCGTCAGGAAGGCTGGAAACAACAGTTTTGCTGAGTTATCTGATGTTATGCGAGGTGTATATAAAATAGCTTTATATTTTAGCAGGAAATACTATTAAATACGATACAATTTTACACAAGATATTTATTTATTTAGAGAATGGATATACTTAAACCTTGCTACAACACTTATAGGCAGTGTACCTAATCGTACAGTAGTGTAGTTTTTAGTAAGTCTGGTTCGTTCCACAGGGAAAATCTTTAAACAAAGCTTAACGCTATATTAGTTTACTTTTATAAAAATACAAATATATATATAAGTAATATTATTATTATAAAGGGGGGTTTTTACCGTTTAATGACCGGTTTGTCGATTTTAAAACTTTAGTCGCAGTTAAAACCAAATGTAAAATAATAAATAAATACAAGACTTAATTTAAAGCGTAAAGTAAATAACGATAATGAAATTGCGAATAATAAAAGTGCGATAAAATAAACTTGCGATAATTAAAAAGTACGATAATTAAAAGTGCAATTAAATACAATAACAATAAAAATGCGATAATTAGAAGTGCAATTAAATATAAAATAAAGGAAATTAAATATGAAATAAAAGAATTATGCTTATTTAAACTTCCGTAATCATGATGTTTGACGTGTTGATTTTAGTTTTATGCCCATGGGTTAATTGTCCTTTGTCCTGGATTATTTAATATGTCCGTCTGGTTTTTGTCCATAACAGTCCATCAGTCATAAATATAAAGTGTGAGTGTCCTCGTCAAATTATTCTTATACCCGAAGTTAAATATTCCAACTAATTGGGGACTTAAACTGTAACAAGATTTTAATACTTTGTTTAATAATTACACCAGGATGTCGACTGAGTGTAACCCAAGGTTTTAATATTTTGTTATCAATTATACCAAGTGTCCTTGTACATAATTTCATCCCTGTTTTAATTATTCTAGTGGCTATTAATCCATTCCCGTGTCCACGTAAAATGAACGATTATTCGTACATATAAATACCCCGCCCATCGTGTCCGATCGAGTGTATATGGTAATTTATAGGGACGCCCAATTGTAAATCTTTATATTAACATTAACAAACTATCATTTAGTTAAACAATTATAAAGCCCATTAATAGCCCATAGTCTAATTTCCACAAGTGTCGTTCTTTTGTCCAAACCCCAATTATGGTACAAAGCCCAATTACCCAATTTTAGTAATTAGCCCAACATCATGATTACTTCGGATTAAATAAGCATAATAATAACTTAGCTACGAGACATTAAATTAAAAAGGTTGAACATAACTTACAATGATTAAAAATAGCGTGGCGTTACACGGACAGAATTTCGACTTACACCCTTACAACATTTGCTAACATACCCTTATTATTAGGATTAAAATTAAAATTAAAATTAAAATATAAATTATAAATATAAATATTACGTATATAGATAGAGAGATTGATATTTTAGATGAAAAATTGATCAGAATTCGTTGGGCTTTATAGGGAGTTTCAGTTTTTTGGGCTCCGCGACTCGCGGCCCTTTTCTTCTTCAAACTCCGCGAGTCACAGAGATCGTTTTCACAGCTCACCCACATTTGGCTCTTTGTTTGCCGACGATTTATTTTATAAATATAATATATATATATATAATTAATATAATTAATTATATATTATATTATATTTATATACATAGTTAACTTGTAATTTTTAGTCCGTTGCGTCGAGCGTTGAGAGTTGACTCTGGTCCCGGTTCCGGATTTTCAAACGTCCTTACGTAAAATTTAATATCTTGTACTTTGCGTTTTGAATCTTGTACTCTTGTAATTTTGAGACGTTTCTTATCAATAATTGGAACCTCTTTGATTGTATTTTGTACTTTTGACCTTTTTGGTCATTTGCGTCTTCAATTCGTCGAATCTGTCTTTTGTATTCACCTTTTATTATTTAAACGAATATCACTTGTAAATAGAACAATTGCAACTAAAAGCTTGTCTTTCTTGAGGAATAATGCTATGAAATATATGTTCGTTTTTAGCATTATCAAATATTCCCACACTTGAGCGTTGCTTGTCCTCAAGTAATATCGTCTTGAAATACTAGAATCACTTCTTTATTCTTCACACTTTGTACATCAGTGATTTCTATACGGCGGTATAAACAATGGTAGTAACGATATGGTTTACAGTCCCACATGACTATAAAAATTTAGATCCATTAAGGAAATTGGATCTTTATGAAAACATTTGATCTTTTGAAAATTAAATCTAGTTTTTACCCTAGATAAGTTTTCCGGAATAACCCTTCACTTGTGTTTGCAAATTATTTTTGTGGGTTTGGTGGGTTTCAGATTTGAAAATTTTAGCTCAAAACTTGCGGTTTTGTGTCACCCACTTGCTAACCTTGTATTAGGAAAGCAACACGTCCAGTTTACTTGTCCCGTATATTACCTTTCGGTAAACTACCGTCCGGTTGTAAAGGAAAGCGTTGAACAAGCAACTGTTAAGGCAATGTCCCCTGACATGCTTTTAATTATGGTCTATAACGTGTCGGACGCAATTACTATCCTTGGTAGGAGCAATAGTAAAGCTCACCCTTATGATTTTTTGGTCTGGCACAAGGTCCTGTCCTTGACCATGCTATGCAACCACCGTTCTTACGGTTGACACCCGATTTGGTTCAGGTGACCTAATGAATTCCAGGTGAATTCATAGGATTTTACGTTCAATGGTAATAAACGCATTGAAAATGGGTTTTTAGAAAACAAATCGGTTTGTAATTTTGATCAAAATATTTTCTCGTTCAGGCTCGAGTTTAGATATCATTGAATTCCATGAGTTTGTAATTCTCAATCTTTAAGGTTAATCTCAAGGATTGAGTAATATCAGGCTTAAAAGCTGATTTTTGATCTTTTAAGGAGATTATCCTTTCTGGGGATCTGATTCATTAGTCTTATCCAGCTAATTTGCATGGTGCCCCCCATTTTACGAGATAAATCCTTCTCATGGTTAGGATAAATCTGACCACTTGGCGACCCTGTTTAATGCTGAGGTCCTTGGATTTCCTGCTAATTTTAGTGATGACTTTTCTAGATTTTTCGTCAACCTACAGCTGGTCTGGACGACAACTTCTTGACCTAAATCAAGAAGCGCGTGTCTTTTTCGGAAGACTTTACTTCCTTTTAATGATGGAATTGATTCATCGTGTAGATCCATCTTTCTTACAGTAAATCAGGTAAAAATTTTTAGTTTAGTCCAAAGCAAAAGTATTTTCAGTTATTTGTACAAAAATATGTGACATATGTTTTGAATAACTTGGAGAATTTTCCTTTTTATTGTCCTCTATTCCATTTTAAATGAATTTTAACATTTTGGTTTGTTTCTCAATTTATGTCCTTTTCGAGGTAACAATAATTTCGGTGTTAAAACCTAGTTTTATCGTTCATAAATATGTATAAACATGATTTTGAGTTCATTTAATTGAAAATTTTGAAAAATTTTACTAGAATTGGGTAGTCAGTATATAAGACTAGGGCTGTTCTTTATTATCAGAGAGCACTAGATTCTAATACAACTACTGCTTTACTAGTATTTTTAATGGTAACCCAGTGTTTAAGATAAAAATTTTAAAATCTGAAAGAATTTAACCCCTTCCCGCACTTAAGATCTTGCAATGCCCTCATTTGCAAGAAATCAGTAACAATTTAAATTATTTAGGGTGATTTGTGTGAAAATGATTAAATTTTACCAAAGTTTCCAAATATATTGGCGTTTGTTTGCTGAATGATAAATGGTGCACATCATTTGTTCATTCCGTCTTGTTGTTATTTCACATATATTTTGCATCTTGTCGTCAAAATTAGTTGCTTTTGCTGAACTTAATGTCAGTCTTTGAAAATGCGTTGTTTTACCCTGTTGTGTACATAAGATAAACTGCATACATATATACATATTTTTGAAGTTTGGTATATTACCCCACATTCAAAAATTATTAAAATCTAAAAATAAAAGTTAGAAAATTATAAAAACTATTACAATATTAAATAAGTATTAAACGTATCAACATTACAAATAATAAAATAAAAAAATCTAAGTAGACTAGGGATGATACTGATACCAGTAGGGGTTCCATGCATAACCATAGGTGCTATAAAATGCTTCGGTTGGGTTATACATAGGATACGGTGGTTGAATCTCAATAGACCAGGGAGGGAATATGGGCTTTTGAGTAGGAATATAGTTTCTACCTATATGTTGGCAATAAGCTATGATTTGGTTTTGATGAACTTGCCAATCTTCAAATGCTCTATGTCTAGCATTTTCGTACTCCTGTGAAGCTATAAACCTTTGCATTTCTTGCATTTCATTTCCCCCTCCTACATTACCTTGCTGTTGGTTTCTCTCAACCTGTGGATGTCTACCATGGTATTGTACTGCGGCGTTATTTCGCCTCTTCAAAACTTTCGCACCATGGTATACATTTAAACCTATTGTATCGCGGGGTTCTGGTTCTTCGACTAATAATCCCCCCCCGACTTATATCCACACCGAGATATTCAGCAATCAAAGTAATAAATATACCACCTCCTATTATGCTATGCGGTCTCATCCCCCTAACCATAGCTAATAAATAATAACCCACACAATAAGGTATACTTACAGCGCTTTGTGGGTCTCGAATACACATATGGTAAAACAAATCCTGTTCATTTACCTTTTCCTTGTTCTTACCTCTTTGTGTAATCGAATTAGCTAAAAACCTATGAATTACTCTTAATTCAGCTCTATCTATATCCAAATAAGAGTAATTTCCCCCTTTGAATCGGTGATGGCTTGTCATTTGACTCCATACACCATGTGTATCAAAATTTTCATCTATCTTTCTACCATTTAGTATCAACCCTCTACAATCGGCAGATGCTAACTCCTCAGGCGTATATATACGTAAAGCCTGAGCCATGTCTAGTAAAGACATGTAGCGCATCGAACCTCCTAACAAAAATCTAATAAAAGATCGATCGGTTAAACTAGCTACCCGATCATTTAATTCTATACTACACAACAATTCTTCACACCATACTTTATATACAGATCTACGCATGGTGAATAAATGTACCCAGTCATTAAAAGTAGAATTACCATACCTCTGTGCAAGTAATTCCCTAATTGGCCCGGCCAATTCTACAGCTTCTAATGGTCCCCATTCTATGACCCTAGGTACCTCAACAACTTTAGAATGAAGAGTATGCAAACCCCTTTGGTATTTTGGATAATCTATCCAAAGTCTGTCAAATCTCAGGTTCGGGTGCAAATCTTCCAAGTGCATATCAGAAAATGTCATGACTGGATGAGGTATATCTTGTTTGTAGTAGTTATCCACCTCCTGTTGTTCCGCATTCTCAGCAGGAGCATTGCGAGTTTGGGATGAAGATTCACCCCTTTCAGTCTGCAAAACACATCAAACACAATTTTTGTGCATCCAAATATGCATTAGTGTCAGCAAAATCATCAATCAAAATAATTACAATGACATGATCAATTTATATCAAACTTAAGCTCATTTTCATATTTTCATCAAATCTACAATTTTTCAAATAAGCATATACGAAAATGTTCGCCAAGTTCATAAGCATTCAACTCAAATAACATGTCAAAATAATCATCACTAGCAATTAAACAAGTTTCAAATGCATTATCTCTCAAAAATCAAGTTCATGAATTTTTAGACTTGAAAAAGTTCACTTTAATTCTAAAAATCATGTTTAGGCTCAAAGTTTGGATCATTTAACTACCTAAACATGTTACACTACTTAATTTAGCAACAATTCATGACAAAAATCGGCCATAACCTGTTTATATCAAAAAGCCCCAAATTGCTCAAGAACACAAACCCTAGATTACTCAAAATTTGAAGTTTAAGGCTTCTAATCATGTTAAATAGCATCAATCTAGGTTATACAAGCATAATACATAAGCAATTTAAGCATAATTACACTAAAAAGCATCAAAATCGAATTGGGTATAAAATTGCTCAAGAACACTAATTTTCGGATTAAATGGTGTTTAGGTGTAGAAATTTACCGTTTTTCTTGAGTAATTCCTTGATAGCATCCTTCTTAACATGATTTTAGTAAAAGATTTGATGATTAACGGTTAAAAATTGTGATTTTGGGAGTGTTTTTTCGGGTTTTTTCGGTTGTGTTTCGCAGTATTTGTGGTGTGGGGATGTTCAACTGATCAGTTTTTGCGTTTTTATTTTTTTCTGAGTTTTGGTCCCTCCGCGAGTCGCGGTGTTTGAACCTTCAAACTCCGCGAGTCGTGGAGTTTTTTTTTTTTTTTTTTTAAACATCTTATACTAATTAAAATAATTAAGTAATTAATTTTAAAATTTTGTTTCCCTTGTTATTTAGGACGAGGTCGTTTCGGATCGATGTCCTAGTCCGTCCCTCGACAAAATTTTAAAATTTGTCTTTTTGTAGCGATTGTTTTAAAAGCTAAGATTTTTGGGTTTTTTTTAATGTTTTTGGCATACTTTAATTCAATAAGATTAAAAATAATGATAATAAAAGTTTTCGTCCCTCCCTCGGGTAAAGCAATTTCGGTTCAACGACCTAGTCTTCAACTTACGACAAATTTTAAAAATCATACTTTTAATTTAATGAGATAAAGTAAATTTTTGTTTTTAAATTCACACAACTTAAATATAAAATTCAAAATTAATATTAAAAAAATCACACCAAACTTACAATTTAAAATGCATAAAAATAAAATTCATATTTTAAAAATTAAAAATTCACACCAAACTTATATTATATTTTTCAAATATTTACAATTTTAAATATATTGTTTTTACAAAGTTTACAATATTAATTTAAGATTTATATATTAATTTTAAAAACATGGTAAAAATAAAATTAAAAATCTTTTTGGCTTTTTATCCCACTTTAATCAATCAAATATTATCAAAAATATACGCCCCTCTTTTCGGTAAAGTAATTTCGGTTCCAAGACCTAATTTAACTCATGACAAATTTTTGAAATATTTTGGGTTGATTGATTAAAGATATTTATACCTTAAGAATAAACGTTAAATTTCGCAGTGATGTAATAAATTTTTGTATGATATCAATAATTTTAGTTATAGCGAACAAATTAGCGTTTATTATCAAAAGGTTAAAAATAAAAAAAAAATATAAAAACTGTACAAACATACCTGTGAAATAGATTTCTTAGTTATATGATCTATTCCATTCATAAGATAGTCGGTTTAATTGGTTTTCCATGGCTACATAGGCGTAACCTCGAGCATTCAGTGTTTTTTCTTCTAAACATATGAACGGTCCGTCTCTGCATAAAGTAACAAATTCGGTGTTTGAATAGGTTTGATTATTTGAACATTTACCTCCATGTGACCATTTTCCGCATTTGTGACATCTTTCTAGGTGTCATGCTCTTCTTTTCGCTGCGGATTTTGATTTTCCTTTACCAAATTGTAACTTATTATCTTCACATCTGGATTCTTTTCTAACTCCGTCCAATCTTTCTCTGATTACTGATACTATTTCACTCGGAAGTGTGTCATTATTACGTTTAGTAATCAAAGCGTGTAGCATTAGACCATGGTTTAGTTCACAGGCAGTCTTCATTTCCTAAAAAAAAATAAAAATTCAGAATGGGGGGAGAAGACTAGTTCTTTAGGGTCTGCTAGGGAAAGACCATTCGGGTTCCATTTTCGAGAACTACACGAAAACAGACAATCTAACTCTAACAGAAATACATAAACCCCCTATACTTAGTTAGCTGTGGTATCGAAATTGTGATTAACTTCATTGTCTTCTTCCATCGGACCATGTATGTAATGTTTAACTCTGTGACCATTAACTTTAAATTCAATTCCATTTGAATTTATTAATTCTATCGTTCCGTATGGGAAAACTCTTTTGACTATGAATGGTCCAGACCATCTTGATTTTAATTTTCCAGGAAATAGCTTGAATCGTGAATTGAAAAGAAGAACTCTGTCTCCTTCTTTAAATTCTTTTGAACTTCTGATTCTTTTATCATGCCATTTCTTCGTTCTTTCTTTATAGATTAACGAATTTTCGTATGATTCATGTCTTAATTCTTCTAATTCGTTTAGTTGACTTAATCGTAGACGTCCAGCTTCATGTAAATCAAGATTACATGTTTTCAAAGCCCAAAATGCTTTGTGTTCAATTTCTACTGGAAGATGTCATGCTTTTCCATAAACAAGTCTAAAAGGTGTGGTTCCAATTGGAGTTTTGTAGGCTGTTCTAAAAGCCCAGAGTGCATCCTCCAATTTAATGGACCATTCCTTCGGATTTGATCCTACGGTTTTCTCTAGAATACGTTTTAAAGCTCGGTTGGTATTTTCAACTTGTCCACTTATTTGTGGATGATATGCGGTGGAGATTTTATGAGTTACTCCATATCTTTTGAGAACTTTCTCAAGTTGATTATTACAGAAATGAGTTCCCCGATCACTTATTAAAGCTTTCGGTGTTCCAAACCTTGCAAAAAGACGTTTTAAAAAGTTAACTACAACTCGTGCGTCGTTAGTTGGGAGAGCTTGTGCTTCCGCCCATTTAGATACATAATCAATGGCTACGAGAATATAGAGATTATTATGAGATTTTGGAAATGGACCCATAAAGTCAATACCCCAAATGTCAAATACTTCACATACTTGTATAACATTTGGTGGCATTTCATCACGTTGACTTATTTTTCCGGCCCTTTGACAAGCATCACAGGATTTGCAAAGAAGGTGTGCGTCTTTGTAAATTGTAGGCCAATAGAATCCAGCATCATAAACTTTTCTTGCTGTTAGTTGAGGCCCATAATGCCCTCCTGTTGGTCCTGTGTGACAATGGTTTAAAATTTTACTAGCTTCATCTCCAAATACACATCGGCGTATTATTCCATCTGGACAACTTTTAAACAAATGTGGATCTTCCCAAAAATAGTGTTTTATATCACTGAAGAATTTCTTTCGTCTTTGGTACGATAATCCTTTTTCAAGGAATCCACAAACTAAGTAGTTTGCATAGTCTGCAAACCATGGAATTTCATTATAATCTATCTTCAATAGATATTCATCAGGAAAGTTGTCTTGTATGGCCGATTCATTTAGAACTTCTAATTCGGGATTTTCAAGACGAGAAAGATGATCAGCGGCGAGATTTTCTACTCCCCTTTTATCTCGGATTTCAATATCAAACTCTTGTAAGAGTAAGATCCAACAGATTAATCTTGGTTTAGCATCTTGTTTTGAAAATAGGTATCTAAGAGCAGAATGGTCGGTATAGACCACCGTTTTTGCTAGAACGAGATATGATCGAAATTTGTCAAACGCAAAGACAATAGCAAGGAGTTCTTTTTCAGTAGTTGTATAGTTTGTTTGTGCTCATTGTAACATCTTACTAGCATAATATATAGGTTGAAATCGTTTTTCAATCCTTTGTCCTAAACGGATCCCATTGCAAAATCACTTGCATCGCACATTAGTTCAAATGGTAGATTCCAATTTGGTGTTATCATGATCGGCGCATTAGTGAGTTTCTCTTTAATAATATTAAAAGATTTGATACACTCATCTGAAAAGATGAATGGAGCATCCTTTTCTAGGAGTTTATTCATAGGAGTGGCAATTTTAGAAAAATCTTTTATGAAACGTCGGTAAAAACCGGCATGCCCTAGAAAACTCCTAACTCCTCTAACATTGGTGGGATGTGGAAGTTTAGCAATTACATCTACTTTAGCTCTATCCACTTCAATTCCTTCTTTTGAAATTTTATGACCAAGAACGATGCCTTCTTTAACCATGAAATGGCATTTCTCCCAATTAAGTACTAGATTTGATTGTTCGCATCTAATAAGCATTCGTTCTAGATTAGCTAGACATGATTCAAATGTATCACCGAAGACTGAAAAGTCATCCATGAAAACTTCCATGCATTCTTCTATCATGTCGTGAAAAATCGCCATCATACACCTTTGAAAGGTTGCAGGGGCATTGCAAAGTCCAAATGGCATGCGTTTGTAAGCAAAAGTACCATAAGGGCACGTGAATGTGGTTTTCTCTTGGTCCTCGGGTGCTATTGGAATTTGAAAATATCCGAAAAATCCATCTAGAAAACAATAGTAACTATTTCCGGCTAATCTTTCCAACATTTGATCAATGAAAGGTAAGGGAAAGTGATCTTTTCTGGTGGCGTCATTTAATTTTCTATAATCAATACATACACGCCATCCTGTTACAGTCCTAGTAGAAATAAGCTCATTTTTCTCATTTGTAATGACAGTCATGCCACCCTTCTTAGGTACGCATTGAACTGGGCTCACCCATGGACTATCAGAAATTGGATAAATTAAACCTGCATCTAGCAGTTTAATAATATCTTTCTTAACTACATCTTGCATATTAGGATTTAGTCTTCGTTGGCGTTGCACATACGTTTTATGACCTTCTTCCATAAGGATTTTATGTGTGCAATACGAAGGACTTATTCCTTTAATATCATGAATCTTCCATGCAATGGCTGGTTTATGAGCTTTCAACACAGAAATGAGTTGTGATTTCTCATTTTCAGTAAGAGAAGATGATATTATTACAGGTAATTCAGATTCACCATGTAAATAAGCGTATTCCAAATGGTTTGGGAGTGGCTTTAACTCTAATTTCGGAGGTTCTTCTATCGATGATTTATATCGATATCTGTCTTCTTCTTTTAGCATTTGAATTTCTTCTGTTGTTGGTTCATATCCATTAGCTATAAGTGTAGCTAACATTTCAACTTCATCAATTGGTTCATTACCTTCTCCTAAAGAACATTCTCCTGTTCCTTGTAATTCTGGAAATTCTTCTAATAATTCTGCATGTGCATCTATAGTTTGAATATAATAACATATATCATCTGCAGATTGTGGTTGTTGCATTGCTCTATCAACTGAAAAGGTAACACTCTCATCCTCTATACTTAGGGTCAATTTCTTACCGAACACGTCTATCATTGCTTTAGCCGTGTTTAAGAATGGTCTTCCTAATATGAGAGGAACTTGAGAATCTTCTTCCATGTCCAGAACAACAAAATCTACTGGAAATACTAAAGTACCAACTTTAACTAGCATGTTCTCCATTATCCCTCTAGGATATTTTATTGATCTATCGGCTAGTTGTATGCTTATTCTGGTTGGTTTCAATTCTCCAAGGTCTAGTTTAGCGTATAGTGAATATGGCATTAGATTTATACTAGCACCTAAGTCTGCCAATGCTTCTATTGAACTAAGACTACCCAGAAAACATGGAATTGTGAAACTTCCTGGATCAGATAGTTTTTCTGGTATCTTATTCAACAGCACTGCTGAACAATTAGCATTCATGGTAACAGCCGAGAGTTCTTCCATTTTCTTTCTATTTGAGATTAGATCTTTCAAGAATTTAGCATATCTAGGCATTCCTGAAATCACATCAATGAAAGGAAGATTTACATTTATCTGTTTAAACATATCCAAGAATTTGGATTGCTCGGCTTCAAGTTTCTCTTTCTTCATTTTACTCGGGTAAGGAAGTGGTGGTTGGTATGGTTTAACATAAGGTTTATCCTTAATTGTGTTATCTTCATTAACCTTTTCAACTACCGGTTCTTTTTCCTTATCTTGATTAGGTTGTGGTTCTTGTGGAGTAGGAATAGCTTCATCAGAAGTTACAGGTATTTCAGGTGGTTTAAGTGTTATACCACTTCTTGTGGTAATGGCTTTAGCTGTTTCATTCCAGGGGTTAGTATTTGTATCACTAGGTAAACTTCCCGGTTTTCTTTCACCTATTAACCTTGCTAGGTTACTTACTTCTTGTTCCAGATTTTGAATAGAAGCTTGTTGATTTCTAAATGCTTGAGCATTTTGTTCATTAGTTTGTTTTTGAGATGTGAAAAACTGCGTTTGAGTTTCAACTAGCTTCGTCATCATATCTTCTAAATTCGGCTTTTTATCATCGGTTTGTTGTGGTGGTTTGTTTTGAAAATTAGGTCTTTGCTGATTGTAATTATTATTGGATACTTGTTGATTGCTAGGACCTTGTTGGTTGTTGTATGGAATATTTCGGTTATAATTCTGGTTTTGATTGTAAATCGGTCTTGGCGGTTGATAATTATTCTGATAATTATTTCCAGGCCTTTGGTTTATGTATGAAATATTCTCTCTTTGTTCCATTGTTAATTCAATACTGAGACAATCTTTTGTCAAATGTGGTCCTCCACACTGCTCACAACTAATTCGTATTGAGTGAATATCTTTAGTTATCTTTTCCATTCGTCTCTCCACAGCATCTATCTTTGCGAAAATGGAATCTAAGTCATGGCTAGAATCGGCTCTAGCTGCTTTAGATGATCTAATGATATCTTTTTCTTGGTGCCACTCATGTGAGTGGGAAGCAGTGTTATCAATAATTTTGTAAGCATCAGTTTCGGTTTTCTTTATAATAGAACCACCAGCTGCTATATCTATGTCTTTCCTTGTAGTGATGTCGCATCCTTGGTAGAATATTTGTACTATTTGACAGGTGTCTAAACCATGTTGCGGACATCCTCTTAATAACTTTCCAAATCTAGTCCACGCCTCATATAGAGTTTCATTCGGCTTCTGTGTGAATGTAACAATTTCTCCTTGAAGTCTTATGGCTTTAGATGCAGGAAAGAATTGTTTAAGAAATTTTTCAACTAAAACGTCCCATGTATCAATCGCCCCTTCAGGTAACGATTCCAACCAATCTTTGGCTTCTCCCTTTAAAGTCCAGGGAAATAACATGAGATATATCTGTTCATCCTCAACTTCTCTTATTTTAAATAGAGTGCAGATCCTATTAAAGGTACGAAGATGTTCATTTGGATCTTCCTTTGGCGCACTACTAAATTGGCATTGATTAGTCACCATGTGTAGAATTTGTCCTTTGATTTCATAATCTGGCGCATTAATGTCTGGATGAGTAATTGCGTGACCTTGGCCAGTGCGTTTAGCTCTCATTCGGTCTTCCATACTTAATGGTTCTGTTACTTCCATAATTGAATTTGTTGAATCAGAATCACTAGAGGATTCTGATTTAATGGTTCGTTCCTCAACAATCTCTGTTTGAATGATTGGTGGTTCTGGAGGAAAATTTAATGGTTCAGGATCTACGAATCGTCCCTGAATATTCTCCGGATTCTCAATTTTGAGGTCGAGTTCAAAAAATGGATTATCAACGGCGACAATATTAGTTAGATGTCTTGATCTAGTTACAGGTGGTGAACGTACAAAAGGTGATGAACGTCTTGCTCGGTGCATTCACTGAATATCCTATTAGTTTTTAAAAGGAAAGAAAAATTATAATAAGTTATCCAATCAATAGACTTTTCTGATTTTTCCCACGTTTCGAATAGCCAAAAGATGCAGCAGAGGGGCAGGATTCGTTTGGTCTCAATATAATTGAGGACTGTTTGGCTCCAATAACCCGGTCCACGTACAAATCCAACTATTACTACGAACCAGAAAATTTTGATGTCTATCAATTTAACCACTTAAAATAAATTTTCGTAATTTTAAGAAATTTAGATAAGAAGTAGAATAAAAATCTATGTCCTAAAAACTAGAATAGCGAGAAATAAGAAAGAAAAAGAGCGTGTCGAAAAAGGTCAAAAAAGAAAAATGGTTGAAAAATAAAAGGTGACGGAAAAATAAAAGAAACTTATAAAACTTAAAAACACTTGACTAACCTAACCTTATTACCACAACTAACTTAAAATTATAATCGCAAATTGAGATTACTAATTGGAATGATAATTGATACATAGGTAAAAGGTGTCTAAAAATATTAAAGCTTACAAGAAAAACTATATCCCAAATGGCAATAACTTAAAAAGAAACTAAAACTTAAAAAGGCGTCGCAAAATTCTAAAGTACCTAAATATTAGTCTAAAGAAAAAGCACTTAAGAAATTCTACGGCAAAGCATAAAAATCTAGAAGTAAAAATAACTATGGCAAAAACTAAGTTTAAAACTAAATATGAGCTAAAAATACAAATATTACGCTAAAACGATTAAAAAGGGACAAAATATAAAAATAAAATAAAATTTGTAAAAAGTACAATTTTTATAAAAATATTTATATTATTTATTTTATAAAACTATTAATTTTATATAATAAAACTAATTAAAATTTAAAATACAATTTAATTTAAAAACATAAACTAATTATATTAATAATTAAGTAATTAGGGTTTATTAATAATAATAATTAATAATTACCCGTAATAAATGCGAAATTAGGGTTCTGTCACGTGTCAGGATGGCTCCGCGAGTCGCGGTATTCGAGGCTGCAAACTCCGCGAGTCGCGGGGTTCCAATTATCAACTCAGGTACAGTTTAAAATTTGACGCGTTTTTTTTTTTTTTCTGTTTTAAAATCTAAAATATTTATATAATAAAAACTTATATTTTTATAAAATAAAAATAAAGAAACTTTATAAAACTTAAATATTTAATAAAATCTTAAAAATATATAAATTTTTTGTTTTTCTTTTTATATTTTCGAATAATTAAAAACGTATTTTTACAAAAGTGAATTTTAATAAAAGTAAACTAAAAATAAAAATCTTTTTTTTTCTTTTTTATGTAGCGTTGCGCTTCCGGCTTTTAAGCTAGATTGTTCCCCGGCAGCGGCGCCAAAAATAACTTGATGTTATGAGAGGTGTATATAAAATAGCTTTATATTTTAGCAGGAAATACTATTAAATACGATACAATTTTACACAAGATATTTATTTATTTAGAGAATGGATATACTTAAACCTTGCTACAACACTTATAGGCAGTGTACCTAATCGTACAGTAGTGTAGTTTTTAGTAAGTCTGGTTCGTTCCACAGGGAAAATCTTTAAACAAAGCTTAACGCTATATTAGTTTACTTTTATAAAAATACAAATATATATATAAGTAATATTATTATTATAAAGGGGGTTTTTACCGTTTAATGACCGGTTTGTTGATTTTAAAACTTTAGTCGCAGTTAAAACCAAATGTAAAATAATAAATAAATACAAGACTTAATTTAAAGCGTAAAGTAAATAACGATAATGAAATTGCGAATAATAAAAGTGCGATAAAATAAACTTGCGATAATTAAAAAGTACGATAATTAAAAGTGCAATTAAATACAATAACAATAAAAATGCGATAATTAGAAGTGCAATTAAATATAAAATAAAGGAAATTAAATATGAAATAAAAGAATTATGCTTATTTAAACTTCCGTAATCATGATGTTTGACGTGTTGATTTTAGTTTTATGCCCATGGGTTAATTGTCTTTTATCCTAGATTATTTAATATGTCCGTCTGGTTTTTGTCCATAACAGTCCATCAGTCATAAATATAAAGTGTGAGTGTCCTCGTCAAATTATTCTTATACCCGAAGTTAAATATTCTAACTAATTGGGGACTTAAACTGTAACAAGATTTTAATACTTTGTTTAATAATTACACCAGGATGTCGACTAAGTGTAACCCAAGGTTTTAATATTTTGTTATCAATTATACCAAGTGTCCTTGTACATAATTTCACCCCTGTTTTAATTATTCTAGTGGCTATTAATCCATTCCTGTGTCCAGGTAAAATGAACGATTATTCGTACATATAAATACCCCGCCCATCGTGTCCGATCGAGTGTATATGGTAATTTATAGGGACGCCCAATTGTAAATCTTTATATTAACATTAACAAACTATCATTTAGTTAAACAATTATAAAGCCCATTAATAGCCCATAGTCTAATTTTCACAAGTGTCGTTCTTTTGTCCAAACCCCAATTATGGTACAAAGCCCAATTACCCAATTTTAGTAATTAGCCCAACATCATGATTACTTCGGATTAAATAAGCATAATAATAACTTAGCTACGAGACATTAAATTAAAAAGGTTGAACATAACTTACAATGATTAAAAATAGCGTAGCGTTACACGGACAGAATTTCGACTTACACCCTTACAACATTTGCTAACATACCCTTATTATTAGGATTAAAATTAAAATTAAAATTAAAATATAAATTATAAATATAAATATTACGTATATAGATAGAGAGATTGATATGTTTAGATGAAAAATTGATCAGAATTCGTTGGGCTTTATAGGGAGTTTCAATTTTTGGGGCTCCGCGACTCGCGGCCCTTTTCTTCTTCAAACTCCACGAGTCGCGGAGATCGTTTTCACAGCTCACCCACATTTGGCTCTTTGTTTGCCGACGATTTATTTTATAAATATAATATATATATAATTAATATAATTAATTATATATTATATTATATTTATATACATAGTTAACTTGTAATTTTTAGTCCGTTGCGTCGAGCGTTGAGAGTTGACTCTGGTCCCGGTTCTGGATTTTCGAACGTCCTTGCGTACAATTTAATATCTTGTACTTTGCGTTTTGAATCTTGTACTCTTGTAATTTCGAGACGTTTCTTATCAATAATTGGAATCTCTTTGATTGTATTTTGTACTTTTGAGCTTTTTGGTCGTTTGCGTCTTCAATTCGTCGAATCTGACTTTTGTCTTCACCTTTTATTATTTAAACGAATATCACTTGTAAATAGAACAATTGCAACTAAAAGCTTGTATTTCTTGAGGAATAATGCTATGAAATATATGTTCGTTTTTAGCATTATCATTATCCGTCCAGCGTTCTCCGTTGTACAGGCTGCTCCGTCATGCGTAAGCCCTGAAGGTCGCCTAGCGAGTAAGCCCTGGCCGGAGAACGCCACCTTCAGCGTAAATTTCGGATCACAAGTAACAGAACGTATCATCATCTGACACGTGTCCTCGAGCAATCTGGTGGATCTGACACTATAAATAGACCCCTTGGGTCGTCATTTTACACAGTTCAGACATTCTGACAACTTTGAGAGCTGAGACTTCACTTCTCTTTCTCTCTCTACTTTCTCTCACTAGAAGTCATCCGGCTAGCACTTTTACGCTCTACGGATGACAGATTGATTAAGCCACCCCACAAGTTTCTACACTTGTGAACCGGGTCTGCAGGGATTATTTCTCAAGAGTAAAAATCAATCGGCAACACTCCGCCCCCCCCCCCCTAAAGTTAGATTACTTCTAGTATCTAGTTGACACACAAAGCCTTACCTCATAAGGAAATAGGTGTTAACACTTGTTAATACCATGCGGTCGCATGGCTTCGGGTTTCAGACCAAATATTGGGCTGATACAGTAATCGGGCCGAATACTAATTTTTTTATTTATTCTGTTTTATATTTATATAAAATATTTATAAAACTTATATTTTTACAAACTAAAAATAGAAATAGAAATATTTTATAATTTTATATATTTTAAACAAACTCTTAAAAAATATATATATTTTATTTTTCTTTTTATATTTTTGTATTATTAATATTTAAAACGTAGTTTTACAAAAGTAAATTAAGACTTAATAAATTTTTTTTTATATATAGCGTTTCGCTTCCGGCGTTTAAGCAGATCCCCGGCAACGGCGCCAAAAATACTTGATGTTAAAGCGAAGGGGTATAAAATACTAATAATTTTTACTACGAAATACTATTAAATACGATACAATTTTACACAAGTTATTTATTTATATATAGAGTGGATATACCTAAACCTTGCTACAACACTTATAGACAGTGTACCTAATCGTACAGTAGTGTAGTTTTTAGAAAGTCTGGTTCGTCCACAGGGAACTCGCCAAGTTTAACGCTATATTTTTAAAATTATATTTGTAAATAAATATATATATAAATATAAGTAGTATTATTATTATAAAAAGGGGTTTTTACCGTTTAATGAACGGTTTGTCGATTTTAAAACTTTAGTCGCAGTTAAAACCTAATGTAAAATATTAAATATATAAAAGACTTAATTTAAAGTGTAAAGTAAATAACAATAATTAAAGTGCGATAAATAAAATGACAATAAATAAAATTGCGATAATTAAAAAGTGCAATAATTAAAATGACAATAAATTAAAGTGCGATAATTAAAAGTGCAATTAAATATGAAATAAAGGAATTATGCTTATTTAAACTTCCGTAATCATGATGTTTGACGTGTTGATTTTAGTTTATTACCATGGGTTAATTGTCCTTTGTCCTGGATTATTCAATATGTCCATCTGGTTTTTGTCCATAACAGTCCATCAGTCATAAATATAAAGTGCGAGTGTCCTCGTCAAATTATCCTTATATCCGAAGTCAAATATTCCAATTAATTGGGGACTTAAACTATAATTACACCAATTTTCCTTGTATATAATTCACCCCTATTTTAATAAGTCCATTGACTATTAATCCATTCCCGTGTCTGGTTAAATGAACGATTATTAGTACTTATAAATATCCCGCCCATCGTGTCCGATCGAGTGTATGTGGTTATTTATAGGTACGTCCAATTGTAAATCTTTATATTAAATTAACAAACTATCATTTAATTAAACAAATATAAATCCCATTAATAGCCCATAGTCTAATTTCCACAAGTGTCGTTCTTTTGTCCAAACCCCAATTATGGTACAAAGTCCAATTACCCCGTCTTTAATATTTAGCCCAACATCACGATTACTTCAATTTAAATAAGCATAATAATAACTTAGCTACGAGACATTAATTTAAAAAGTTTGAACATAACTTACAATGATTAATAATAGCGTAGCGTTACACGGACAGAATTTCGACTTACACCCTTACAACATTCGCTAACATACCCTTATTATTAAAATTAAAATTAAAATTAAAATTATAATATATATATATATATATATATACGTGAGAGATGGAGAAAGAAAAAGATGTGTTTTTGTTCGACCAAAACTGCGAAATTTAGAGGACCTGGCCCAAAATTTGGGGCCATGGGATCGCATGGATTTTGCACCTCCAGGCCATGCGATCGCATGGAGCAGGAATCCAGCTCACATACTTTTGTTTGCTTTCTTGCCGACGGTTTTATTAAATAATATAATATATAAATAATTTTAAGAATTAATTATATATTATATTATATTCATGTGCATAGTTGACTTGTAATTTTTAGTCCGTTGCGTCGAGCGTTGAGAGTTGACTCTGGTCCCGGTTCCGAATTTTCGAACGTCCTTGCGTACAATTTAATATCTTGTACTTTGCGTTTTGCGTCTTGTACTCTTGTAATTTCGAGACATTTCTCATCAATAATTTGAACCACTTTGATTGTACTTTGTACTTTTTAGCTTTTTGGTCGTTTGCGTCTTTAAATCGTCGAATCTGTCTTTTGTCTTCACCTTTTATTATTTAAATGAATATCACTTGTAAATAGAACAATTGCAACTAAAAGCTTGTCTTTCTTGAGGGATAATGCTATGAAATATATGTTCGTTTTTAGCATTATCAAAGACATTACTTGTAATCTTTCATGGCATACATTTCAAAAAATGTTGCATTCGAGTTATTGAGTTCATCAAGATTATTATTAAGTCAATTATAGTTTGGATAGTGGATATTATGAAAGGGTATGCATGTCTGTCAATTTTCGATGTAAAGAAAGTTTATCTTTTAAAAACGAATGCAATGTTTGTAAAATGTATCATATAGAGGTCAAATACCTCGCGATGAAATCAACTATTGTGAATCATTTATAATGTATATGAACGGGTCCTTTCAATGATCATCGAATATTTTCCTCGTGAAGAAACCCGAAGGCACGAACAAGAGCTAAGAACTTTAAAAGCGGTCGAAAACGATCTCAAGGCCTATAATCAACGATTTTCCGAACTAGCCTTGATGTGCCCAAACCTTGTGAACCCCGAGTCTTTAAGGGTTGAACTTTACATGGATGGTCTTCCAAAGAGCATCAAACACAGGGTAATGTCATCCAAACCTGCTAATCATCAAGAAGCTTTGAAGATGGCCCGCAAATTGATAGAAACGGTAGACGAAATCGTAGTACCGGGATCTAAGGCCGAGGATAAATCGGGTGGCAACAAAAGAAAGTGGGAAGCCCCCAATCAAGCAACTATAACAACAACCCCACTAAGAAGCCTTTCACCTCCGACGATAGGAAAAGTTATGCCGGGAATAAACCGTTTTGCAACAAGTGCCACAAACATCATTATGGTGAATGTGGCAAGCCATTTTGCAACAAATGTCAAAGAAGTGTGGCCAACGATTGTACGAATACCGCTCCCGTCACTCAAAAGGAACCCAATGCACCAAAACTGGGCGTTTGTTTCGGATGTGTCCAAATGGGCCATTATAGGGATGCATGCCCAAAGAAGAAAGACAACCCCAATACACGCGGCCGAGCTTTCAAAATTAATGCCCAAGAGGCCCGAGATGACAATGAACTAGTCACAGGTACATTTCTTCTCAACAACTCTTATGTTTCTTGCTTATTCAATTCGGGTGCCAATAAATGTTTTGTATCCAAGGCTTTGACTCATACTCTTTGCACTCCACCACTTCCCCTAGATACTACTTATGCCATTGAGGTGGCCAACGGGAACTTATTAAGTGCCGACACATACTACCGGGGGTATACATTAAACATTTTGGGTAAAGAATTTGAAATTGACTTGATACCCATGGAACTAGGGAGCTTTGATGTAATAATCGGTATGAATTGGTTAGTCAAAACGAAATCTCACATCCTTTGTGATCTTAACGCAATCCAAATTCCTATCGAGAATGGTGAACCCTTGATTATCTATGGCGATAAGAGTTGCACCGGACTCAACCTCGTCTCGTGCCTTAAAGTTAGAAAATTACTTCATAAAGGTTATTTCGCGATTCTAGCTCACGTTAAGAAAGTCGAGACCGGTGAGAAGCATATCGATGATGTGCCAATTATTAGTGACTTTTTCGATGTATTTCCCGATGAATTGCCGGGTCTTCCACCTCATCGACCGGTTGAATTCCAAATCGTTCTTATTCCGGGAGCCACACCCGTAGCACGTGCATCGTATAGACTTGCTCCATCCGAGATGCAAGAATTACAAAGTCAAATCCAAGAACTACTTGACCGTGGTTTTATCCAACCTAGCCATTCACCCTGGGGCGCTCCGATTTTGTTCGTTAAGAAGAAAGATGCATCCCTACGAATGTGCATTGATTATCGTAAACTAAATAAATTGACGGTTAAGAACCAATATCCTCTTCTACACATTGATGACCTCTTTTATCAACTACAAGGGTCTTGTGTATATTCCAATATCGATCTCCGCTCGAGTTATCATCAACTAAGGGTTAAGGGGGAAGATGTCTCCAAAACCGCTTTCCGGACTCGTTATGGTAGTTATGAATTTCTTGTAATGCCATTTGGTCTCACTAACGCACCGATGATGTTCATGGACCTTATGAACAGCGTGTGCAAACTATACCTCGGCAAATTCGTTATCGTGTTCATCGATGATATATTGGTCTATTCTAAAAGCGAAGAAGAGCACGAACAACATCTCCGACTTGTGCTTGAACTCTTGAGACAAGAACGACTCTATGCCAAATTCTCCAAGTGTGAATTTTGGTTGAAGGAAGTTCAATTTCTTGGTCATGTTGTAAGTGATCAAGGTATTAAAATGGATCCCGCAAAAATCGAAGCTATTAGTAAATGGGAGACTTCTACTACTCCTACTCACATTCGTCAATTCTTGGGTCTCGCCGGATACTATCGTAGATTCATCAAAGATTTCTCCTTGGTTGCTCGTCCTCTAACCGCGTTAACTCACAAGGGAAAGAAATTCATTTGGGCAACCGAACAAGAATCCGCATTTCAAATCTTGAAGACAAAGCTAACCACCGCTCCTATCTTGTCACTTCCCGAAGGCAATGATGATTTTGTTGTGTATTACGATGCCTCGAAACATGGTTTTGGGTGTGTATTAATGCAACGAAAGAAGGTCATTGCTTATGCCTCTCGACAACTAAAAATTCATGAACGAAACTACACGACACATGATCTCGAACTCGGAGCCGTTGTCTTTGCACTTAAAATGTGGAGACACAATCTTTATGGAACCAAGAGTACTATCTTCACCGATCACAAAAGCCTCCAACACATCTTCGACCAAAAGCAACTAAACATGAGACAATGAAGGTGGATTGAAACTTTGAACGATTACGATTGCGAGCTTCGTTACCATCCCGGGAAGGCAAATGTAGTAGCCGATGCCTTAAGTTGAAAAGAAAGAGCGGTACCTCTTCGTGTCCGAGCTTTAAACATCACCATTCACACCAACCTCAATAGTCAAATTCGGGTAGCCCAAGATGAGGCTCTCAAGGATGAAAATATTTCTCATGAACATTTGAACGTCCTCGCCTCTCGATTCAAAGTTAAGGAGACCAGGCTCCGATATTTCACCGGAAGAATTTGGGTGCCTAGTTATGGGGAGTTACGAAGCCTTATTCTAGACGAAGCCCATAAGTCAAGATACTCGATTCATCCCGGTGCCAATAAGATGTACCATGACCTTAAAGAACAATATTGGTGGTCGAACATTAAAAGGGATGTTGCTACTTATCTTGCAAAGTGTTTGACTTGTTCCAAAGTTAAAGCCGAACACCAAAGGCCATCCGGGTTACTTCAACAACACGAAATCCCGCAATGGAAGTGGGAAAGAATAACGATGGACTTTATCACCAAACTACCAAGAACGGCAAGCGGTTATGATACCATTTGGGTTATTGTTGACCGTCTCACCAAATCCGCCCACTTCCTAGCCATGAAGGAAACTGACAAAATGGAGAAACTTGCACAACTTTACATTAAAGAGATCGTAGCCCGTCACGGTGTACCATTATCGATTATTTCGGACCGAGATGGCAGTTTTGTTTCTAGATTTTGGCGTACCTTACAAGAAGTGTTGGGAACGCGTTTAGACATGAGCACCGCATATCATCTACAAACCGATGGACAAAGCGAATGCACAATTCAAACTTTGGAAGACATGTTACGAGCTTGCGTTGTCGATTTTGGAAAAGCTTGGGACAAGCATTTTCCACTAGCCGAGTTTTCTTACAACAATAGTTATCACGCAAGTATTAAAGTCGCACCTTTTGAAGCGTTATATGGCCGCAAATGTCGTTCTCCTCTTTGTTGGGCCAAAGTAGGCGACACACAAATCACCGGACCCGAACTCATTCATGAAAAAACTGAGAAGATCGTTCAAATCTGAGATAGGCTCAGGACGGCCCGTAGTTGTCAAAAGAGCTATACCGACAAAAGATGCAATGACCTCGAATTTCAAATCGGTGACCGCGTAATGTTAAAAGTTGCACCTTGGAAAGGTGTAATCCATTTTGAGAAACGCGGGAAGCTAAATCCGCGGTATATTGGTCTTTTCGAAATCTTGGAGCGTGTTGGAACGGTTGCTTATCGTTTAGATCTTCCGCCTCAACTGAGCTCCGTTCATCCTACTTTCCATGTGTCAAATTTAAAGAAGTGTTTTGCCGAACCCAAACTCGTCATTCCTCTCGAAGAGCTTACTATTGATGACAAACTTCATTTTGTGGAGGAACCGGTTGAAATTATGGACCACTCCGTCAAAACGTTAAAACAAAGTAGAATCCCGATCGTTAAAGTCCGTTGGAACGCCAAAAGAGGACCCGAGTTTACTAGGGAAAGACAAGATCAAATGCAAAGGAAGTACCCTCATTTATTCGTGGATGCGGAAACCCAAGATCTCGAAGAAGAAACAACGACCACTACGCCTACTTAAATTTCGGGACGAAATTTCTCCTAAGGAGAAGGTAATGTAACACCCCGCCTTTTTTCGTTTACTTTCCATTTATTTATTTAAAGTCCGTTATATGATTATAACATCTTCCGTTAAAACACGTTTTAAAATAACTCGTTTAGGTAATTCATGCACCCGCTTTTAAAGTCGAGGGACTAAACTTGCCAAGTGACCAAAGTGTTGACTAGGTCAAAGTGGTCAACTTCTTCCTCATCCATTCATTCACCTCCTCATATCTAATGATTTCACCTTTTACTCTCAAACACCCAATACAAAGATTCATCATCTATTTCCGATCTAGCAAGTGTTTTACAAAACAAATTACATATTTGGAATCCTTGCAACTTCCTCTTCGATTCCATACCAACTTCATCACTTTTGGGTAACTTTCTAAAATCACTAGATTCTTGGTTCTTGATATTTTTAACTTATAAAAGTGTTAATTAGTGTCATTTTGAATATATGATTTATATGCTTGTTCTTGTCATTTTGATGTAACTAGCTTAAACTTGAAATGGGTGTGTTTGATCTTGAGATTTGGTTGCTTAAATGTTGTTAGATGTTAAAAGTGCATGTATTAAATGTTTTACTAGCTTCAATTTGGTATGTAAGTTGACTTGGAAAAGCCTCATTAACAAGATTAAGGATTTTATGATTGTTAGTTAGGGTTTGGTGGCCTTAAATGTGATCTTTGATGCATCAAAAGCCTTGCAATGTTGTTTGTAAGCATTTAGTAGTATTGTATGCGTAATTACCTACTAAACGGTGTATTATATGTGTGTATTAAGTTCCCGAATCATCTTATTCATTTTGTGAACTTGAAACCTTGATAATGAACCTTTAATGATCACTTGACGAGAATTCGGTTATTGTAAATGATATTTTTGTGAGATGAAAAGTGTTTAGTTGTATTCCTCGTTAAATTACCTTTTCAACGATATAAGATACGCGTTTTAAGTGTTTATGGTTCATAAATTATGGTTGTTTGAAGTTTGGCTCATTTTGGACACTTGAAAACTGCCAGAATTGCTGAACAGATACATGGAGCAGCGCTCCAATACCTTGAGCGGCGCTCCAAACCCGGCTGTCCAAAATTTCACTTTTTCTTTTAATTCTAACTATGCTACGCACCTCCGATTAACATGAAACTTGGCCAACATGCTTATATATGATTAAAAACCTCAGAAAAATAGTTCGGGGCCCGACCCGAACGTGTTGACTTTTTCGTTGACTTTGACTTGACCAAAGTTGACTTTTATTCAAACTTAACCAAACACTTATGCAATCGTTCTAACATGCTTTTATACTTATATCTTGCATGAAACTTGACAACGTGATTCACATGTCATATATAATCGAGTCGTAATGAGCCATAGGACTAATTGAACGACTTTGACCGATCGTGATTACCGTTATTGATACAATCTATTTGTTTAGGTCAAGACTAGCATTGTTCTTTGCACACGTTACTTTGTGAAGTACCTTTTAAACCGTGCATTCAAGGTGAGATCATAGTCCCACCTTCTCAACAACTTTTATTCTTTTAAAACATGGGATGAGAAACATATACATTTATGCTACTTACATTTATACTTTGAACACAAGTACGAAAGAAACATTCCACGTGAGATTTTGAACGAAAATCCTCAATTCAATTATCATTAGTTACATTTGCGGGTGTGAGCGTGAACTTATGTTGTATGGATCCATGATGGCTAGACGTGCCCTCATTCGGACGATTCGCTACCGTCGGCGAATGAAATATATTTTCGATTTTAGTGTATGTTCTAACACTACGTAACAGGGTACCAAACAGTAAAGTCTTGATAATTGGGTGCTCCACAAACATTTTGGAATGCAAACGATTTGGAAAATCAACTATATTAAATCTTGTGGTTCAAAAGCAACGTTTATTACTACACCTATGATTTCACCAACGTTTTCGTTGACAGTTTTCTATATGTTTTCTCAGGTCCTTGAACGTTATGTGATGCATGCTTCTGCTCACTATTTTTGATACTTGCTTGGATGTCGAGTATACATGCATACATGGAGCATCTTTTGACTTACTTTTAAATTGTGTCGCATAGGTTTCATTTGTACGTTAAACGTTGTAATGTAACTAGTCTTTGAACTACTTTTGTAAACTTGAAACATCTTTACATTTGAAATGAATGCGACATATTTTTGGTCAAACGTCATTTTAAAGACTTATGACCACGTAACGGGTCCTAAGTAGACGGCGCCGTCAATGACAATTTTGTCAGGTCGCTACAAACTGGTGGTATGAACCAAGTTTCTTCTCGAGTAGCCGTGGTTTTATTTCTTACTCGTACAGTGGAAGCGTGCTTGGGATGAGAAGATGAGTTTGTGAAATTCATAGCTATGAGGAAGTCAGTGTACCAGCAAGAAAGCGGAAAGTTGAAAAGTTAGTAGATTTCGAGGTTGTAAGTGTGTTCTCACTAGAGCCTTGATGAAGTGTCTACGAGGGCGTCTGTTGGATTTTCTGATTGCTGGAAAGGAAAACAATAGATAGACGGTGAAATCCTGTACAAGGGTGATCATTGACATGTGTGTTCGGGACTGGACATGTCTAGGTTGATCGGTGAGGCGATGTAGTCTCATGAAGAATCATATAATTGAAGAGTCGCATACTTCAATTGGTCTTCTAGTGTAAGAAGATGATCTTCGTGTTAGAAGATGTAACGACCCGGATTTTTCCAATTGTTTTATACTTATGAGATTAATATTTACATAAATTAAACCTTACCAACATAATAAGCAATCCAAATTGTTGAGACTTGTGTTTTTAAAAAGAGTTTTACACAACGTTTGACCGTCCAATTTGACCGATGATATCACGAACTATATAACATACGATAATTATACGTTTGTGTATATATATGTATTTATATATATTTAACATGATCTAAGGATGGTTTAACATCTCATTGTATACTAATGACAATGAGTTATAAGTATATTTTGAAACTACTAACTTAAGTTTTCAAAAAGATAACTATACGTAACATTCTTTGATATATATACTTATAACCTATAATGCTTATACATGTATCGTATATATAATGTATTTAATCACTTTTTAAGGACTTAAATACATAAAGCAATATAAGTATATTCACAAAAGATAGCTATATTTAAATTCTCATTCCGTTTCCTCAAGATTTCTATACGTATATCTAGGGTATATGTACCCGTATCATACCCAGCTTCTATATGTATTTACTATTGGTATATACACATCAAATCAACATCCTAATCAACATTATTACTGCCCTAGATATGAGGTAACTAGGATTTTTCAAGTAGCATGAATTATTAGTAAGAAAACAAAATTAGGAATCCTTTTCTTTCTTTATAAACTAAAAACGTTTTTATGAATTAACACCATTTCTTCACTCCATTTTCTCATACCTACACCCTCATTTCTCTCTCAAAATACTCCTAACTTCATACTTGATCATCTCCAAGCATTTTCCCCATCATTTAGCTTCAATTACAAGCCTTAAACACCATAAGAAAACTCTTTCAAGAACATATCAAAATAACCACCCATTTGAAGAAGTATACTTCCAACCTTTTGATCTAACTCCACCACTCTTTGATTCTAAGATTTTTTCTTATCTCTCACAGTAACTTTGTCCAAGTAACTTGAGGTAGTAACCTTGTTCATAATCTTGTTCGATTCATAATTATATAGCTATCTTATTTTATGTTGTAAAATTTTAACAACAAGAACATAGTTTGAATGATTTCAAACTTGTTTGCAAACTAAATAGATCCTTCTAAGTTAACTTTTAAAACACTTCAAGACCTGTAATATATTATAATGATATGCTAACTTAACAAGATATAACTTGGTTTTACAAAGAACACCTTAAAAACTGAATCTACATCGTCGGAGTGCAACCGGGGGCTATTTTGGGTTGGGTAATTAAAAACCATCTTGAACTTTGAATTGGAATTTCATGTTCTGGAAAAATGATATTTCTTATGAATATGTTAACACATAAAAATTTCATGGTTTAACTCAAAGTGTAAGTATTTTTAGAAAAATGATCATTAAATGTTGTTTTTATGATGGAAAATGATCACTTTCATAAGTTTTACCAAAGTTTGACCTATAACTTGTGATTTCGAATACAAACTAAGGTATTTTAAGTTCATATTCTTAAAATTTGACTCGATCCAAGGAAGAGGCAAGTTGAACCAACAAAAACGGAGTTGTAATGAAGAAACTACGACTAAAACAAGATTGGGTATCCGAAGCTAGTTTAACTACGAAAATATTTGGAGATAAAGTAAATTAATCATATATTTTCTAATTAATATGATATTTTATATATAATTACTTATGATTTGATTTTATATATTTCAGGACCACCCGTAAACAACACGAGAAGATTAATCATAAGACCTCATGATTGTACGCAACACGTCATTTGACAACACGGTACTTTATGTACGCAACACGTCATTTGACAACATGGTACCATGGGTCGAGATTAATTCTGATCAATACGAATACGATGGGGTCTTTATTTATTTTATTGAGCAACTAATTGTGGACCACTAACATCGGACTGCTAACTACAGACTAAGAAAATATTAAAAGTATTATAAGTATATATATATATATATATATATATATATATATATATATATATATATATATATATATATATATATATATATATAACGATTACTTGAAAAGAAAATATGTTGATATATTATATATATATGGTTAGGTTCGTGATATCTATCGGAGACCAAGTCGAGTTAAATACCTTCAAGGCAAAAGTGAGTATATAGTCCCACTTTTAAACTCTAAATATTTCAGGATGAGAATACATGCATTTTATGATTTACGTTATGGACACAAGTGATAAAAAAATGTATTCTACGTTGAGTTGTACCACTGGCATACTTCCCTGTAGCTTGGTAACTACTATTTACATGTGGTATTGTAAACGCAAATCCTGTTGATAGATCTATCGGGCCTGACAACCCCAACCGGACTGGACGACCAGTATTCAACGGTTGCACAGTACTTCATTTCGGTGACTACACTTGGTACAGTGTAGTGAGATTTCATAATAAAGGAAATATGCGACGTTGATTAAATGTTAAGTATGATTATCAAGTGGTCAACAACTTAGAATATTTTTATTAAAACGTTTATGTATATGAAATCTTGTGGTCTATATTTATAACGTTGCTAGCATTAAACCTATATCTCACCAACTTTATGTTGACGTTTAAAGCGTGTTTATTCTCAGGTTCCTAGAAGTCTTCCGCTGTTTGAATATATGTTAGAGAAACCATGTGCATGGAGTCATACATGTTTTATTCGAGGAAGCATTGCATTTACAAAATCATCACCGTGTATTTATTTTGACTGCATTGTCAACGGAAGTATTCTTGTAAACTGTTATTTACGGTGATTGTCTATATGTAGAAATCATCAGATGTCGAAAACATTGAATTTTAAATATTCATTTATGGTATATCTTTTCAAAAGAATGCAATGTTTATAAAACGTATCATATAGAGGTCAAATGCCTCGCGATGTAATCATATGTTATTGTATTCGTCCTATGGATTGGGTCGAGTCGTTTCATGTGGTATCAGAGCGGTGGTCTTAGCGAACCAGGTCTACATTAGTGTGTCTAACTGATAAGTCGTTAGGTTGCATTAGTGAGTCTGGACTTCGACCGTGTCTGCATGTCAAAATTTTACTTATCATTTTGTGTCGAAAATCATCTATTTATCATCTGTAGGAAATTACCTGCTTATCATCTTAAGTCTAAACGCGTCTTACTGCATTCATTGCATGAATGGTGTATAGACAAAATTCATATCTTAGCATATTTGCTAATTCATATCTACGCGTATCTGTTACTGTAAACTTTGTCTGACATATTCCGTAAATCCCTCCGTAATCTATGAGATCTTTTGTTCTATATATGTGGATATTCTATATAATTAGAATACCACCCGATAGCCGGAAAATCATTTCATATCGAAAAATCCTTTATTCAATCATACGAAATAGAACTCGTCACTAGTTGAAGTCCCTCGGATTCCGATATGGAATACCACTCAAGCTCCGAAAGCAGTGTGACCGGAATGGATCAACCAATCAGTTATCATCTATTTTGGATGGATTGGGGATGGGTTCGTAGCCTCCTCAATCATTGGAGACAAGAAGAAGGTGATCCCTTCCATCCACCAAATTGCCCTCTTGACAATGAACCTGAAGTACTTACCGGCGAACCTGTTCGAGAAACCATTTTCTCTCTCATTTCCAGAGTATCTCGTCACGATTATATACTACATCAAATTCTAGATTTTATTTATCCGCTCATCCGAACCGACAATCACCCCGGTGTAATAGAAGAAGTCAACGAGCTTCGCACTCGGGTAGTGGCTTTGGAGAATACGGTACGAAGGTTACAAACACCATCAGCAGCATCAGCAGCATAACCAGTACTATCAATAACATCAACATCGCAAGCCTCAATACCCTAAGCACCAGCAGCATCACCATCATCAATGTTATCACCATCATCAACATCAACAGGATCATTACCACCACCAACAATCACATCCACATCACACGCCTCAATATCACCATCCGTACCTCGGATATCAACGTCACACGCACCATAGATACCAAGAAGTATCAACAACAACAAACGATGAAGTATTGATTCATAACTTCATCGGAGAAACATTCTATGGTGATTATGTAATCTCTAAAGACATAGAGATTACCTATTTCTGCCTTAACCATAAATTAGATGAGTGGACAGAAATGATAAAAGGAAGAGTAGAAACCCCGACAAGAATGATGCGTAAGGTACAAGCTAGACTTGTTTTACCAACAGCATCAGCAGTACCCTTAGCCTCACCAACACAGTCAGTGCTGTCAACATCGTTAGAATCGTCAGCAGCTTTAACATCACAAGCTCCACCAATTCAAGAATCACCGTGGACATCATCAATAACGCGTATATTGCATCAACGAGTTATGAAGTATTAACTCATTCTTCTGAAGAATTTATATAAATATTTTATGTATATGAATTCGGAAACCAAAATAAATCTTTTCGTACTAAGCTATTAAGTATGAATTGAAAAAGGGTATATACTACTCGTTTAAATTCATACTACAAATATGTAATGATGTACGTCCTTCGTCAGCAACTTAATCATCGTTAACTACAATCCCTGTTTCAATTCAATGAATTTCGTTTTATAATAAACCAAGTGTATTATTCAATAATATGTTTGATTTAACACTTTCATCTTCAATGTACTCGAAGCTTACTGGGAAACAACATTCATATCTTGCGAAGTTAGCAAGAGTTCAATGAGTATCAGCATGATTCACTAAGGAAATATATATAAGAATAAATAATGAAGTATTGATCCATAACTTCATTAATATTCTGTGAAGAATATGTGGTTCCTAATCGTTTTAGAGATTACTTATTCTAGCTCAAATCGAAAATCAAATGAGTCTAATATTATATTGACTTATTAAATTCATGATTACATCTGAAGAAGATATATATGTACATATATTTTCATAAAGATTGTAATAAAATTCTCTGGTACAAAACATTACTTGTGAAATTTTTTTTAACGAGTAGGTAATACCCGAGAGATATATAAATTCACAATTAATATGATTATATTCTTCGACTCTGATTCAACAATCATCAACTATACTCACTACCTTCACAATAATATACATTCTTTCATAGAAATCAAAACAACCATTCTCATCCAAATTTGATTACGACAAAACGAAATCCAAGTCAAGACTTAACAGAAGACATCACTCTTAGGACTCTTACATGTGACGATCGCTCCAAATCCATATGGACGAACACGTCATTCATTGATTTCATTGCGAGGTATTTGACCTCTATGTGATACGTTTTGTAACATTGCATTCGTTTGAAAAGGTATTTCATAAATGAATATATAAATTCCAGGTTTTTTTACATCTGATGATTCCTACGTATAGACAATCACCATTTAAATGGTTTACAATAATACATCTGTTGACAATACAGTCAAAATAAGATACATGGTAATGGTTTGATGAATGCAAGTTTCTTGTATATAGCATGTATGACTCCAAGCACATAACTTGTATCACGTATGAGCAAACAGCGGAAGACTTCTAGAAACCTGAGAATAAACATGCTTCAAGTGTCAACACAAAGGTTGGTGAGTTCATAGTTTTAATATTACACATAATCCGTATATCAATGTGGATTACAAAAGTTCAGTTGTTTTATTCAAAACATTTATCATTATGTTTTAAATAAAAGGTGGATCACAAGATTTCAGTTGTTTCATCCAAAACATTTATCAATCGGTTCTACAAAATTGAGCACCCTGGTAACTAAACTTTAATGCTTATATTATTTGTACCCTTTGTATAATCATCTTAATAATACACGCAAACCAACGTGTACGCTTCTCAAATAGCATACGTCCGTTAAAAGGCTAGCGCTCTAGCTCGGACGGGGATATCAAGCCCTATGGATCCATATACTACTACTCGCGCCCACCAGTTCTTATAACTGGCAGTTACTAGTTACCAAAGCTAAGGGATTTTCGGTTCAAACTCAGTGTAGAATTTAGTATGTACTTGTATCCATTGTGTTTAAAATAAAGTGCATGTATTCTCAGCCCAAAAATATAGATTGCAAAAGCAATTAAAAAGGGAGCAAATGAAACTCACGCATATAAATATTGTATATCGGTTAATAAAGCATTTGCATGTATTCTCAGCCCAAAAATGTAGAGAGTAAAAGGGATCTTATGAAACTCACTGTTTAATATTGATATACAATATTGCAGGAAAGCACGTAGACGCATCGGAGATGATAAATGATGTCGAACGAGGTGTATATAAAATAGTTATTATTTTACTAGGAAAAACTATTAAATACGATACAATTTTACACAAGATATTTATTTATTTATAGAATGGATATACTTAAACCTTGCTACAACACTTATAGACAGTGTACCTAATCGTACAGTAGTGTAGTTTTTAGTAAGTCCGGTTCGTTCCACAGGGAAATCTTTAAACAAAGCTCAACGCTATATTAGTTTACTTTTATAAAAATACAAATATATATATAGGTAATATTATTATTATAAAGGGGGGTTTTTACCGTTTAATGACCGGCTTGTCGATTTTAAAACTTTAGTCGCAGTTAAAACCTAATGTAAAATATAAAATAAATACAAGACTTTAAATTAAAGCGTAAAGTAAATAACGATAATGAAATTGCGAATAATAAAAATGCGATAAAATTAAATTGCGATAATTAAAAGTACGATAATTAAAAGTGCGATTAAATAAAATAACAATAAATAAAAGTGCGATAATTAGAAGTGCAATTAAATATAAAATAAAGGAAATTAAATATGAAATAAAAGAATTATGCTTATTTAAACTTCCGTAATCATGATGTTTGACGTGTTGATTTTAGTTTTATGCCCTTGGGTTAATTGTCCTTTGTCCTGGATTATTCAATATGTCCGTCTGGTTTTTGTCCATAACAGTCCATCAGTCATAAATATAAATTGCAAGTGTCCTTGACAAATTATTATTATACCCGAAGTTAAATATTCCAACTAATTGGGGATTCGAATTGTAACAAGGTTTTAATACTTTGTTTAATGAATACACCAGGTTATCGACTGCGTGTAAACCAAGGTTTTACTACTTTGTTAACAATTACACCAATTACCCTTGAATGTAATTTCACCCCTGTTTTAATTATTCTAGTGGCTATTAATCCATTCCCGTGTCCGGTTAAATGAACGATTATTCGTACATATAAATACCCCGCCCATCGTGTCCGATCGAGTTTATATGGTAATTTATAGGGACGCCCAATTGTAAATCTTTATATTAACATTAACAAACTTTCATTTAGTTAAACAAATATAAAGCCCATTAATAGCCCATAGTCTAATTTCCACAAGTGTCGTTCTTTTGTCCAAACCCCAATTATGGTACAAAGCTCAATTACCCAATTTTAGTAATTAGCCCAACATCATGATTACTTCGTTTTAAATAAGCATAATAATAACTTAGCTACGAGACATTAATATAAAAAGGTTGAACATAACTTACAATGATTAAAAATAGCGTAGCGTTACACGGACAGAATTTCGACTTACACCCTTACAACATTCGCTAACATACCCTTATTATTAGAATTATAATTAAAATTAAAATATAAATTATAAATATAAATATATTTACGTATGAAGAGGAAGAGAAAAAGATATTTAAATTTGATCAGAATTCGGTTGGCTTTATAGCCAGAGTTGAAAATTGGGGCTCCGCGACTCGCGGCAAAATGCCCTTCAAACTCCGCGAGTCGCGGAGAGGTATTTACAGCTCACACCCTTGGAGTTTCTTGCTGCCGACGGTTTTTATTATATATATATAATATATATATAATTAATATAATTAATTATATATTATATTATATTTATATACATAGTTAACTTGTAATTTTTAGTCCGTTGCGTCGAGCGTTAAGAGTTGACTCTGGTCCCGGTTCCGGATTTTCGAACGTCCTCGCGTACAATTTAATATCTTGTACTTTGCGTTTTGAATCTTGTACTCTTGTGATTTCGAGACGTTTCTTATCAATAATTGGAACCTTTTTGATTGTCTTTTGTACTTTTGAGCTTTTTGGTCGTTTGCGTCTTCAATTCGTCGAATCTGTCTTTTGTCTTCACCTTTTATTATTTAAACGAATATCACTTGTAAATAGAACAATTGCAACTAAAAGCTTGTCTTTCTTGAGGAATAATGCTATGAAATATATGTTCGTTTTTAGCATTATCAAATATTCCCACACTTGAGCGTTGCTTGTCCTCAAGCAATATCGTCTTGAAATACTAGAATCACTTCTTTATTCTTCATACTTTGTACATCAGTGATTTCTATACGGCGGTATAAACAATGGTAGTAACGATATGGTTTACAGTCCCACATGACTATAAAAATTTAGATCCATTAAGTAAATTGGATCTTTATGAAAACATTTGATCTTTTGAAAATTAAATCTAGTTTTTACCCTAGATAAGTTTTCCGGAATAACCCTTTACCAGTGTTTGCAAAATATTTGTGTGGGTTTGGTGGGTTTCAGATTTGAAAATTTTAGCTCAAAACTTGCGGTTTTGTGTCACCCACTTGCTAACCTTGTATTTGGAAAGCAACACGTCCAGTTTACTTGTCCCGTATATTACCTTTCGGTAAACTACCGTCCGGTTGTAAAGGAAAGCGTTGAACAAGCAACTGTTAAGGCAATGTCCCGTGACATGCTTTTGATTATGGTCTATAACGTGTCGGACGCAATTACTATCCTTGGTAGGAGCAATAGTAAAGCTCACCCTTATAATTTTTCGGTCTGGCACAAGGTCCTGTCTTTGACCATGCTATGCAACCACCGTTCTTACGGTTGACACCCGATTTAGTTCAGGTGACCTAATGAATTCCAGGTGAATTCCTAGGATTTTACGTTCAATGGTAATGAACGCATTGAAAATAGGGTTTTCAGAAAACAAATCGGTTTGTAATTTTGATCAAAATATTTTCTCGTTTAAGCTCGAGTTTAGATATCATTGAATTCCATGAGTTTGTAATTCTCAATCTTTAAGGTCAATCTCAAGGATTGAGTAAGATCAGGCTTAAAAGCTGATTTTTGATCTTTAAGGAGATTATCCTTTCTGGGGATCTGATTCATTAGTCTTATCAAGCTAATTTGCACGGTGCCCCCCCATTGTACGAGATAAATCCTTCTCATGGTTAGGATAAATCTGACCACTTGGCGACCCTGTTTAATGCTGAGGTCCGTGGATTTCCTGCTGATTTTAGTGATGACTTTTCTAGATTTTTCGTCAACCTACAGCTGGTCTGGACGACAACTTCATGACCTAAATCAAGAAGCGCGTGTCTTTTTCGGAAGACTTTACTTCCTTTTAATGATGGAATTGATTCATCGTGTAGATCCATCTCTTCTTTTCTTTCATTGGGTAAAACAGTTTAGTTTAGTCCAAAGCAAAAGTATTTTCAGTTATTTGTTACAAATATATGTGGCATATGTTTAAAATAACTTGGTAAATTTTCCCACACTTGGCTTTTTATTTTTTTCTTTTTATCGTCCTCTATTTCATTTTAAATGAATTTTAACATTTTAGTTTGTTTCTCAATTTATGTCCTTTCCGAGGTAACAATAATTTCGGTGTTAAAACCTAGTTTTATCGTTCATAAATATGTATAAACATGATTTTGAATTCATTTAATTGAAAATTTTGAAAAATTTTACTAGAATTGGGTAGTCAGTATATAAGACCAGGGCTGTTCTTTATTATCAGAGAGCACTAGATTCTAATACAACTACTGCTTTACTAGTATTTTTAATGGTAACCAAGTGTTTAATATAAAAATTTTAAAATCCGAAAGAATTTAATCCCTTCCCACACTTAAGATCTTGCAATGCCCTCATTTGCAAGAAATCAGTAACAATTTAAATTATTGAGGGTGATTTGTGTGAAAATGATTAAATTTTTACCAAAGTTTCCAAATATATTGGCGTTTGTTTGCTGAATGATAAATGGTGCACATCATTTGTTCATCCCGTCTTGTTGTTATTTCACATATATTTTGCATCTTGTCGTCAAAATTAGTTGCTTTTGCTGAACTTAATGCCAGTCTTTGAAAATGCGTTGTTTACCCTGTTGTGTAAATAAGATAAACTGCAACATATATACATATTTTTGAAGTTTGGTTTATTACCCCACATTCAAAAATTATTAAAATCTAAGAATAAAAGTTAGATAATTATAAAAATGATTACAATATTAACAAAAATATTAAATGTATTAATAAATACAAATTACAAAAAAAAAAAAATAAGTAAACTAAGGATGATATTGGTACCAATAGGGGTTCCACGCATAACCATAAGTGCTATAGAATGCTTCGGCAGGGTCATACGTAGGATATGGTGGCTGCATCTCTATCGACCAAGGAGGGAAGACGGGTTTCGGTGTAGGAATATAGTTTCTACCTATATGTTGGCAATGCGCTATGATCTGGTTCTGATGAACTTGCCAATCTTCAAATGCTCTCTGTCTAGCATTTTCGTATTCCTGAGAAGCTATAAACCTATGCATTTCTTGCATCTCATTCCCCCCTCCTACATTACCTTGTTCCTGGTTTCTCTCTACCTGTGGATGTCTACCATTGTATCGTACTGCGGCGTTATTTCGCCGTTTCAAAACTTTCGCACCTTGGTATACATTTAAACCTATAGTGTCGCGGGGTTCCGGCTCTTCTACTAATAATCCCCCCCGACTTATATCCACACCGAGATATTCACCAATCAAAGTAATAAAAATACCACCTCCTATTATGCTATGTGGACGCATCCCCCGAACCATAGCTGATAAATAATAACCCACACAATATGGTATACTTACAGCGCTGTGTGGGTCTCGAATACACATATGGTAAAACAAATCTTGTTCATTTACCTTTTCTTTGTTTTTACCCCTTTGTGTAATCGAATTAGCTAAAAACCTATGTATTACTCTTAATTCGGCTCTATCTATATCCAAATAAGAGTAGTTTCCCCCTTTGAAACGGTGATGGCTTGTCATTTGACTCCACACACCGTGTGTATCAAAATTCTCATCTATCTTTCTACCGTTTAGTATCAATCCTCTACAATCGGCAGACGCTAATTCCTCAGGCGTATATATACGTAAAGCCTGAGCCATGTCCAGTAAAGACATGTGGCTCATCGAACCGCCTAACAAAAATCTAATAAAAGAACGATCGGTTAAACTAGCTACCCGATCATTCAACTCTATACTACATAACAACTCTTCACACCATACTTTATATACAGGTCTGCGTATGGTGAATAAACATATCCAGTCATTAAACGAAGAATTACCATACCTCTGTACCAGTAATTCCCTAATTGGCCCGGCCAATTCTACAGCTTCCAAGGGTCCCCATTCTATGACCCTCGGTACCTCAACAACCTTGGAATGAAGAGTATGCAAACCCCGTTGATATTTTGGATAATCTATCCAAAGTCTGTCAAATCGCAGGTTCGGGTGCAACTGTTCCAAGTGCATATCTGAAAAGGTCATGACTGGATGAGGTACATCCTGCTTGTAGTAGTTATCTACCTCCTGTTGTTCCAAGTTCTCAGCAGGAGCATGGCGGGCTTGGGATGAAGATTCACCCCTTTCATTCTGCAAAACACATCAAACACAAATTTTGTGCTTCCAAATATGCATTAGTGTCAGCAAAATCATCAATCAAAATAATTACAATGACATTATCAATTTATATCAAACTTAAGCTTATTTTCACATTTTTATCAAATCTACACTTTTTCAAATAAGCATATACAAAAATTTTCGCCAAGTTCATAAGCATTCAACTCAAATAACATGTCAAAATAATCATTACTAGCAAATAAACAAGTCTCAAATGGCATTATCTTTCAAAAATCAAGTTCATGAATTTTGGACTTGAAAAAGTCCACTTTAATTCTCAAAATCATGTTTATGCTCAAAGTTTGGATCATTTAACTACCTAGACATGTTATACTACTCAATTTAGCAACAATTCATGACAAAAATCGGCCATAACCTGTTTATATCAAAAAGCCCCAAATTGCTCAAGAACACAAACCCTAGATTATTCAAAATTTGAAGTTTAAGGCTTCTAATCATGTTAAACAGCATCAATCTAGGTTATACATGCATAATACATAAACAATTTAAGTCTAATTACACTAAAAAGCATCAAAATCAAATTGGGGAAAAATAGCTCAAGAACACTAAAATTCGAATTAAATGGTGTTTAGGTGTAGAAATTTACCGTTTTTCTTGAGTAGTTCTTAGATATCATCCTTCTCAACATGATTTTAGCAAAAAATTTGGTGATTAACGGTTAAAAATTGAGATTTTTGGGGGTGATTTTCGGTGGTTTTCGCAGCTATTTCGCTGTGTTTTTCGTGTGTTTTTTTGTGTGGTTTGAGTGAACTGATCGTGCAGCTCATTTTATTTTTTTTTATGATTTTTGATCCCTCCGCGAGTCGCGGAGGTTTTGCACTGCAAACTCCGCGAGTCGCGGAGTTTTACTATTTTTTTTTTTTTTTTTTTTTTTTTTTATAATCATTAACTTTTGAAAACAATTAAGAAATTAATTTTAAAATTTTGTTTCCCTTGTTATTTAGGACGAGGTCGTTTCGGATCGATGTCCTAGTCCGTCCCTCGACAAAATTTTAAAATTTGTCTTTTTGTAGCGATTGTTTTAAAAGCTAAGATTTTTGGGTTTTTTAATGTTTTTGGCATACTTTAAATTAATAAGATTAAAAATAATGATATTAAAAGTTCTCGTCCCTCCCTCGGGTAAAGCAATTTCGGTTCAAAGACCTAGTCTTCAACTTACGACGAATTTTAAAAATCATATTCTTAACTTAATGAGATAAAGTAAATTTTTGTTTTTAAATTCACACAACTTAAATATAAAATTCAAAATTAAAAATTAAAAATTAAAAATTCACACCAAACTTAAAATTTGAAATGCATAAAATTTAAATTTCATATTTTAAAAATTAAAAATTCACACCAAACTTAATTTAAAAATTCATAAATTCATACCACACTTATATTAATTTTTCAAATATTTATAATTTTAAATATATTGTTTTTACAAAGTTTACAATATTAATTTAAGATTTAAATATTAAGATTAAAAACATAATAAAATTAAAAATCTTTTTGTCTTTTTATCCCACTTTAATCAATCAAATATTATCAAAAATATGCGCCCCTCTTTTCGGTAAAGTAATTTCGGTTCCAAGACCTAATTTAACTCATGACGAATTTTTGAAATATTTTGGGTTGATTGATTAAAGATATTTATACCTTAAGAATAAACGTTAAATTTCGCAGTGATGTTATAAATTTTTGAACGATATCAATAATTTCGGTCGCCAAACCTAATTTTATTTAATACCAATTTAATACTTTTTAGCGAACAAATTAGCGTTTATTATCAAAAGGTTAAAAATAAAAATAAAAATAAAAACTGTACAGACATACCTGTGAAATAGATTTCTTAGTTATATGATCTATTATATTCATAAGATAGTCGGTTTAATTGGTTTTCCATGGCTGCATAGGCGTAACCTCGAGCATTCATTGTCTTTTCTTCTAAACATATGAACGGTCCGTCTCTGCATAAAGTAACAAATTCGGTATTTGAATAGGTTTGATTATTTGAACATTTACCTCCATGTGACCATTTTCCGCATTTGTGACATCGTTCTAGGTGTCGTGCTCTTCTTTTCGCTGCGGATTTTGATTTTCCTTTACCAAATTGTAACTTATTATCTTCGCATCTGGATCCTTTTCTAACTCCGTCCATTCTTTCTCTGATTACTGATACTAATTCACTCGGTAGTATGTCATTATTACGTTTAGTGATCAAAGCGTGTAGCATTAGACCATGGTTTAATTCACAGGCAGTCTTCATTTCGTAAAAACCTAAAAAAATAAAAATTCAGAATGGGGGGAGAAGACTAGTTCTTTAGGGTCTGCTAGGGAAAGACCATACGTGTTCCATTTTCGAGAACTACACGAAAACAGACAATCTAACTCTAACAGAAATACTTATTATCCTTTAAAGACTTGATTCTCCCCACACTTAGTTAGCTGTGGTGTCGAAATTGTGATTAACTTCGTTGTCGACTTCCATCGGACCATGTATGTAATGTTTAACTCTGTGACCATTAACTTTAAATTCAATCCCATTTGAATTTATCAATTCTATCGTTCCGTATGGGAAAACTCTTTTGACTATGAATGGTCCAGACCATCTTGATTTCAATTTTCCAGGAAATAGCTTGAATCGTGAATTGAAAAGAAGAACTCTGTCTCCTTCTTTAAATTCTTTTGAACTTCTGATTCTTTTATCATGCCATTTCTTCGTTCTTTCTTTATAGATTAACGAATTTTCGTATGCTTCATGTCTTAATTCTTCTAATTCGTTTAGTTGACTTAATCGTAGACGTCCGGCTTCATGTAAATCAAGATTACATGTTTTCAAAGCCCAAAATGCTTTGTGTTCAATTTCTACTGGAAGATGACATGCTTTTCCATAAACAAGTCTAAAAGGTGTGGTTCCAATTGGAGTTTTGTAGGCTGTTCTAAAAGCCCAGAGTGCATCCTCCAATTTAATGGACCATTCCTTCGGATTTGATCCTACGGTTTTCTCTAGAATACGTTTTAAAGCTCGGTTGGTATTTTCAACTTGTCCACTTGTTTGTGGATGATATGCGGTGGAGATTTTATGAGTTACTCCATATCTTTTAAGAACTTTCTCAAGTTGATTATTACAGAAATGAGTACCCCGATCACTTATTAAAGCTTTCGGTGTTCCAAACCTTGCAAAAAGACGTTTTAAAAAGTTGACTACAACTCGTGCATCGTTAGTTGGGAGAGCTTGTGCTTCCGCCCATTTAGATACATAATCAATGACTACGAGTATATATAGATTATTATGAGATTTTGGAAATGGACCCATAAAGTCAATACCCCAAATGTCAAATACTTCACATACTTGGATGACATTTTGTGGCATTTCATCACGTTGACTTATTTTTCCGGCCCTTTGACATGCATCACAGGATTTGCAAAGAAGGTGTGCGTCTTTGTAAATTGTAGGCCAATAGAATCCAGCTTCATAAACTTTTCTTGCTGTTAGTTGAGGCTCATAATGCCCTCCTGTTGGTCCTGTGTGACAATGGTTTAAAATTTTACTAGCTTCATCTCCAAATACACATCGGCGTATTATTCCATCGGGACATCTTTTAAACAGATGTGGATCTTCCCAGAAATAGTGTTTTATATCACTGAAGAATTTCTTTCGTCTTTGGTACGATAATCCTTTTTCAAGGAATCCACAAACTAAGTAGTTTGCATAGTCTGCAAACCATGGGATTTCTTTATAATCTATCTTCAATAGATATTCATCAGGAAAGTTGTCTTGTATGGCCGATTCATTCAAAACTTCTAATTCGGGATTTTCAAGACGAGAAAGATGATCAGCGGCGAGATTTTCTGCTCCTCTTTTATCTCGGATTTCAATATCAAACTCTTGTAAGAGTAAGATCCAACGGATTAATCTTGGTTTAGCATCTTGTTTTGAAAATAGGTATCTAAGAGCAGAATGGTCGGTATAGACCACCGTTTTTGCTAGAACGAGATATGATCGAAATTTGTCAAAAGCAAAGAAAATAGCAAGGAGTTCTTTTTCAGTAGTTGTATAGTTTGTTTGTGCTCCTTGTAATGTCTTACTAGCATAATATATAGGTTGAAATCGTTTTTCAATCCTTTGTCCTAAAACGGCTCCCATTGCAAAATCACTTGCATCGCACATTAGTTCAAATGGTAGATTCCAATTTGGTGTTATCATGATCGGTGCATTAGTGAGTTTTTCTTTAAGAATATTAAAAGATTTGATACACTCATCTGAAAAGATGAATGGCGCATCCTTTTCTAGGAGTTTATTCATAGGAGTGGCAATTTTAGAAAAATCTTTTATGAAACGTCGGTAAAAACCGGCATGCCCTAGAAAACTCCTAACTCCTCTAACATTGGTTCCTAAAAAACTCCTAACTCCTCTAACTCCTCTAACCGGCATGCCCTAGAAAACTCCTAACTCCTCTAACATGCCCTAGAAAACTCCTAACTCCTAACTTCTTTTGAAATTTTATGTCCAAGAACGATGCCTTCTTTAACCATGAAATGGCATTTCTCCCAATTAAGTACTAGATTTGATTTTTCGCATCTAATTAGCATTCGTTCCAGATTAACTAGACATGATTTAAATGTATCACCGAAGACTGAAAAGTCATCCATGAATACTTCCATGCATTCTTCTATCATGTCGTGAAAAATCGCCATCATACACCTTTGAAAGGTTGCAGGGGCGTTGCAAAGTCCAAATGGCATTCTTTTGTAAGCAAAAGTACCATAAGGGCACGTGAATGTGGTTTTCTCTTGATCTTCGGGTGCTATTGGAATTTGAAAATATCCGGAAAATCCATCTAGAAAACAATAGTAACTATTTCCGGCTAATCTTTCCAACATTTGATCTATGAAAGGTAAGGGAAAGTGATCTTTTCTGGTGGCGTCATTTAATTTTCTATAATCAATACATACACGCCATCCTGTTACAGTCCTAGTAGGAATAAGCTCATTTTTCTCATTTGTGATGACAGTCATGCCACCCTTCTTAGGTACGCCATCCTGTTGCATATTAGGATTTAGTCTTCGTTGGCGTTGCACATACGTTTTATGACCTTCTTCCATAAGGATTTTATGTGTGCAATACGAAGGACTTATTCCTTTAATATCATGAATCTTCCATGCAATGGCTGGTTTATGAGCTTTCAACACAGAAATGAGTTGTGATTTCTCATTTTCAGTAAGAGAAGACGATATTATTACAGGTAATTCAGATTCACCATGTAAATAAGCGTATTCCAAATGGTTTGGAAGTGGCTTTAACTCTAATTTCGGAGGTTCTTCTATCGATGATTTATATCGATATCTGTCTTCTTCTTTTAGCATTTGAATTTCTTCTGTTGTTGGTTCATATCCATTAGCTATAAGTGTAGCTAACATTTCAGCTTCATCAATTGGTTCATTACCTTCTCCTAAAGAACATTCTCCTGTTCCTTGTAATTCTGGAAATTCTTCTAATAATTCTGCATGTGCATCTATAGTTTGAATATAATAACATGTATCATCTGCAGATTGTGGTTGTTGCATTGCTCTATCAACTGAAAAGGTAACACTCTCATCCTCTATACTTAGGGTCAGTTTCTTACCGAACACGTCTATCATTGCTTTAGCCGTGTTTAAGAATGGTCTTCCTAATATGAGAGGAACTTGAGAATCTTCTTCCATGTCCAAAACAACAAAATCTACTGGAAATACTAAAGTACCAACTTTAACTAGCATGTTCTCCATTATCCCTCTAGGATATTTTATTGATCTATCGGCTAGTTGTATGCTTATTCTGGTTGGTTTCAATTCTCCAAGGTCTAGTTTAGCGTATAGTGAATACGGCATTAGATTTATACTAGCACCTAAGTCTGCCAATGCTTCTATTGAACTAAGACTACCCAGAAAACATGGAATTGTGAAACTTCCTGGATCAGATAGTTTTTCTGGTATCTTATTCAACAGCACTGCTGAACAATTTGCATTCATAGTGACAGCCGAAAGTTCTTCCATTTTCTTTCTATTCGTGATTAGATCTTTCAAGAATTTAGCATATCTAGGCATTCCTGAAATTACATCAATGAAAGGAAGATTTACATTTATCTGTTTAAACATATCCAAGAATTTGGATTGCTCGGCTTCAAGTTTTTCTTTCTTCATTTTACTCGGATAAGGAAGTGGTGGTTGGTATGGTTTAACATAAGGTTTATCCTTAACTGTGTTATCTTCATTAACCTTTTCAACTACCGGTTCTTTTTCCTTATCTTGATCAGGTTGTGGTTCTTGTGGAGTAGGAATAGTTTCATCAGAAGTTACAGGTATTTCAGGTGGTTTAAGTGTTGTACCACTTCTTGTGGTAATAGCTTTAGCTGTTTCATTCCGGGGGTTAGCATTTGTATCACTAGGTAAATTTCCCGGTTTTCTTTCACCTATTAACCTTGCTAGGTTACTTACTTCTTGTTCCAGATTTTGAATAGAAGCTTGTTGATTTCTAAATGCTTGAGCATTTTGTTCATTAGTTTGTTTTTGAGATGTGAAAAACTGCGTTTGAGTTTCAACTAGCTTCGTCATCATATCTTCTAAATTCGGCTTTTTATCATCGGTGTGTTGTGGTGGTTTGTTTTGAAAATTTGGTCTTTGCTGATTGTAAGTATTATTGGATACTTGTTGATTGCTAGGACCTTGTTGGTTGTTGTATGGAATATTTCGGTTATAATTCTGGTTTTGATTGTAAATCGGTCTTGGCGGTTGATAATTATTCTGATAATTATTTCCAGGCCTTTGGTTTATGTATGAAATATTCTCTCTTTGTTCCATTGTTAATTCAATACTGAGACAATCTTTTGTCAAATGTGGTCCTCCACACTGCTCACAACTAATTCGTATTGAGTGAATATCCTTAGTCATCTTTTCCATTCGTCTCTCGAAAGCATCTATCTTTGCCGAAATGGAATCTAAGTCATGGCTAGAATCGGCTCTAGCTGCTTTAGATGATCTAATGATGTCTTTTTCTTGGTGCCACTCATGTGAGTGGGAAGCAGTATTATCAATAATTTTGTACGCATCAGTTTCGGTTTTTTTCATAATAGAACCACCAGCTGCTATATCTATGTCTTTTCTTGTAGTGATGTCGCATCCTTGGTAGAATATTTGTACTATTTGACAGGTGTCTAAACCATGTTGCGGACATCCTCTTAACAACTTTCCATATCTTGTCCACGCCTCATATAGAGTTTCATTTGGCTTTTGTGTGAACGTAACAATTTCTGCTTGAAGTCTTACGGCTTTAGATGCAGGAAAAAATTGTTTAAGAAATTTGTCAACTAAAACATCCCATGTATCAATCGCCCCTTCAGGTAACGATTCCAACCAATCTTTGGCTTCTCCCTTTAAAGTCCAGGGAAATAACATGAGATATATCTGTTCATCCTCCACTTCTCGTATTTTAAATAGTGTGCAGATCCTATTAAAGGTACGTAGATGTTCATTTGGATCTTCCTTCGGCGCACCACTAAATTGGCATTGATTAGTCACCATGTGTAGAATTTGTCCTTTGATTTCATAATCTGGCGCATTAATGTCTGGATGAGTAATTGCGTGACCTTGGCCAGTGCGTTTAGCTCTCATTCGGTCTTCCATACTTAAAGGTTCCAGATTCTCCATAATTGAATTTGTTGAATCGGTATCAATAGATGATTCTGATTTAATAGTTCGTTCCTCAACAATCTCTGTTTGAATGATTGGTGGTTCCGGAGGAAAGTTTAATGGTTCAGGATCTATGAACCGTTCCTGAATATTTTCTGGATTCTCAATTGTGAGGTTGGGTTCAAAAAATGGATTATCGGAAATTTGAACTGAAGTACTTGGTCGACTGGATGACGATTCTAAAGAAAAATCAACGGCGGTTATATTTGTTAAACGATGTCTTGATCGAGTTACAGGTGGTGAACGTACAAAAGGTGATGAACGTCTTGCTCGGTGCATTCACAGAATATCCTATTAGTTTTTAAAAGGAAAGAAAAATTATAATAAGTTATCCAATCAATAGACTTTTCTGATTTTGCCCACGTTTCGAATAGCCAAAAGATGCAGCAGAGGGGCAGAATTCGTTTGGTCTCAATATAATTGAGGACTGTTTGGCTCCAATAACCCGGTCCACGTACAAATCCAACTATTACTACGAACCAGAAAATTTTGATGTCTATTAATTTAACCACTCAAAATAAATTTTCGTAATTTTAAGAAATTTAGATAAGAAGTAGAATAAAAATCTATGTCCTAAAAACTAGAATGGCGAGAAATAAGAAAGACAAAGAGTTCGTCGCAAAAGGTCGAAAAAGAAAATTGGTTGAAAAATAAAAGGTGACGGAAAAATAAAAGAAACTTATAAAAACTTAAAAATACTTAACTAATTTAACCTTATTACTACAACTAACTTAAAATTATAATCGCAAATTGATATTACTAATTGAAATGATAATTGATACATAGTAAAAGGTCTAAAAATATTAAAGCTTACAGGAAAAACTAAATCCCAAATGGAAATAACTTAAAAAGAAACTAAAACTTAAAAAGGCGTCGCAAAATTCTAAAGCACCTAAATCTTAGTCTAAAGAAAAAGCACTTAAGGAATTCTACGGCAAAGCCTAAAAATCTAGGAGTAAAAATAACTATAGCAAAAACTAAGTTTAAAATTAAATATGAGCTAAAAAATACAAATTTTACGCTACAACGATTAAAAAGGTACAAAATATAAAAATATACAAAAAGTTGTAAAAAGTACAATTTTTATAAAAATATTATTTTTATATTATTTATTTTATAAAATTACTAATTTTACAATTTAATAAAACTAATTAAACTAAAATATATAAATAAAAAGTAAAAGTAAAAATAAAACTAATATTAATAATAATAGTAATTAGGTTTTAATAATAATAATAATTAAAAATAACCCGTAATCAATGCTTGATTAGGGTTTTTGTCCGTGTGTCAGAAGCCCTCCGCGAGTCGCGGCAAAGAGAGAAGAAAACCCCGCGAGTCGCGGGGATCCAGAATTCAGTTGACAGCTTTGTGTTTTTACGCGTTTTTCTTTATTTTTTTTTTTTTTTATGTTTTCTGTTTTTTTATATTTAAATAAACGATTTTAAAATAAAACTTATATTTTTATAAACTAAAATAGAAATAAAGAAACTTATAAAACTTAAATATTTAACAAAATCTTAAAAATACTAATATTTTTGTTTTTTCTTTTTATATTTTTGAATAATTAAAACGTATTTTTACAAAACGAATTTTAATAAAAGTAACTAAAAATCTTCTTTTTTTTTTTTATATTAGCGTTGCGCTTCCGGCGTTTAAGAGTTTTTCCCCGGCAGCGGCGCCAAAAATATACTTGATGTCGAACGAGGTGTATATAAAATAGTTATTATTTTACTAGGAAAAACTATTAAATACGATACAATTTTACACAAGATATTTATTTATTTATAGAATGGATATACTTAAACCTTGCTACAACACTTATAGGCAGTGTACCTAATCGTACAGTAGTGTAGTTTTTAGTAAGTCCGGTTCGTTCCACAGGGAAATCTTTAAACAAAGCTCAACGCTATATTAGTTTACTTTTATAAAAATACAAATATATATATAGGTAATATTATTATTATAAAGGGGGGTTTTTACCGTTTAATGACCGGCTTGTCGATTTTAAAACTTTAGTCGCAGTTAAAACCTAATGTAAAATATAAAATAAATACAAGACTTTAAATTAAAGCGTAAAGTAAATAACGATAATGAAATTGCGAATAATAAAAATGCGATAAAATTAAATTGCGATAATTAAAAGTACGATAATTAAAAGTGCGATTAAATAAAATAACAATAAATAAAAGTGCGATAATTAGAAGTGCAATTAAATATAAAATAAAGGAAATTAAATATGAAATAAAAGAATTATGCTTATTTAAACTTCCGTAATCATGATGTTTGACGTGTTGATTTTAGTTTTATGCCCTTGGGTTAATTGTCCTTTGTCCTGGATTATTCAATATGTCCGTCTGGTTTTTGTCCATAACAGTCCATCAGTCATAAATATAAATTGCAAGTGTCCTTGACAAATTATTATTATACCCGAAGTTAAATATTCCAACTAATTGGGGATTCGAATTGTAACAAGGTTTTAATACTTTGTTTAATGAATACACCAGGTTATCGACTGCGTGTAAACCAAGGTTTTACTACTTTGTTAACAATTACACCAATTACCCTTGAATGTAATTTCACCCCTGTTTTAATTATTCTAGTGGCTATTAATCCATTCCCGTGTCCGGTTAAATGAACGATTATTCGTACATATAAATACCCCGCCCATCGTGTCCGATCGAGTTTATATGGTAATTTATAGGGACGCCCAATTGTAAATCTTTATATTAACATTAACAAACTTTCATTTAGTTAAACAAATATAAAGCCCATTAATAGCCCATAGTCTAATTTCCACAAGTGTCGTTCTTTTGTCCAAACCCCAATTATGGTACAAAGCTCAATTACCCAATTTTAGTAATTAGCCCAACATCATGATTACTTCGTTTTAAATAAGCATAATAATAACTTAGCTACGAGACATTAATATAAAAAGGTTGAACATAACTTACAATGATTAAAAATAGCGTAGCGTTACACGGACAGAATTTCGACTTACACCCTTACAACATTCGCTAACATACCCTTATTATTAGAATTATAATTAAAATTAAAATATAAATTATAAATATAAATATATTTACGTATGAAGAGGAAGAGAAAAAGATATTTAAATTTGATCAGAATTCGGTTGGCTTTATAGCCAGAGTTGAAAATTGGGGCTCCGCGACTCGCGGCAAAATGCCCTTCAAACTCCGCGAGTCGCGGAGAGGTATTTACAGCTCACACCCTTGGAGTTTCTTGCTGCCGACGGTTTTTATTATATATATATAATATATATATAATTAATATAATTAATTATATATTATATTATATTTATATACATAGTTAACTTGTAATTTTTAGTCCGTTGCGTCGAGCGTTAAGAGTTGACTCTGGTCCCGGTTCCGGATTTTCGAACGTCCTCGCGTACAATTTAATATCTTGTACTTTGCGTTTTGAATCTTGTACTCTTGTGATTTCGAGACGTTTCTTATCAATAATTGGAACCTTTTTGATTGTCTTTTGTACTTTTGAGCTTTTTGGTCGTTTGCGTCTTCAATTCGTCGAATCTATCTTTTGTCTTCACCTTTTATTATTTAAACGAATATCACTTGTAAATAGAACAATTGCAACTAAAAGCTTGTCTTTCTTGAGGAATAATGCTATGAAATATATGTTCGTTTTTAGCATTATCAATAAACACGAGGTTTGATTCACAAAAAATACCCCCGAACATTACCCATAACCTCCTTGGCAATAACCCATAATTTCCTTAGCTCTAGCTTGCTCGAAAACTCATTTTGAAAATTACTTGGACAGCACTCCGTCGTAATATTTTTTGTACATTATTATTTTTGTATCGCAAAAATAATAACACTAATAATAATAAAAAAATAATAAGATTAATAATAATCTTATTAATAATAATAATAATAATAATAATAATAATAATAAATAATAAATAATATTACGGAGTATATATATATATTTGTGTATGTGTGTGATTTAAATCGAGCGAAAACACTGAAATTTATAGATGTGGCCTGAAATCTGGAGTCATGCGACTCGCATGGAAATGGCCTTCTGGCCATGCGACTCGCATGAGGACCAGGGACAGCTCACATTGTTTTGGTTCCTAGCTTGTCGACATAATATAAAATAAATATAAATATATAAATAATTAATATAATTATTTATATATTATATTTTATTCTTGTGCATAGTAGACTAGATATTTTTGGTCCGTTGCGTCGGGCGTTTCTTCTTGACTCGGGTCCCGGTTCCGGATTTTCAGACGTCCTTGCGTACTATTTTATATCGTGTACTTTGCGTTCCGCAACTTGTACTCTTGTCATTTTTAGACGTTCTTCATCAATAATTTGAACCTTTTTAATTGTATCTTGTACATTTGAGCATTTTGGACCTTTCCGTCTTCAATTCTTCGTTTTCGCCTTTTGTCTTCGCACTTATTAAATATAAACGAATATTACTTGAATATGGAACAATTACAACTAAAATCCTGTCTTTCTTGGGAGATAATGCTATGAAATATATGTTCCTTTTTAGCCTTATCAATAGCCTTAAATTATCCCTTAATTATATCACTCAAAGTGTATCTTAAACTTTCGAGTGTTTTGGTCATTTGCTTCTATAAATCATCGTCTCGCTATTTGCTAAAATACATTTTTATAATAGCGTTTACTGTAGCAATTCACTGTAGCAAAGTCAATTTTACTGTAGCAAATAGTGATTTTCGAAAACACTGTAGCATTTTGAGTAATGTGGCAATTTGAAAACACTGTAACAAATTAGTGTTTAACTGGTTCATCTTAAACGCTTTAGTTAACTTATCTAAATATCAATTGAATCAATAAATGAATGTTACTATCGTTTATTATATATATGTATATATCTTTTTAATATACATAAATCAGTTTTTAAATACACATTGGAAGTTATTTATAAATAAATTTTAATAATAAATATTTCAACTTATCATATACATTCAAATAGATATTTAAACCAATAAGTTTAATGTACGGTATCAAACAATTAATACATTGTTACCTTTTCATGTTATAGTATATATGTATCTATTTACATATAATTGTTCGCGAATCGTCGAAAACAACCGAAGGGTATTTAAATATATAAAAGTAATTCAAAAATTTTGAGATTCAGTTTTACAGACTTTGCTTATCGTGTCGGAAATGTTAATCATACAAAGATTAAGTTTAAATTTAGTCGAAATTTCTGGGTCATCACATTACATCTTTTAAAACTATACTTTGACTTCAAAACTATGCTAGAACATCATTCGATTCTTGGAACCCAGAAAAAATATTTGTATCATTCAAAGTCCTAAAACATCATATGTATATTAACAATTACAATCTATGATCAAACCCTTCAAAATTCCTGAAGACACTTCAAATAATGGACAATCGAGATGATGATCCAACCACACATTACCCGCAGTCTTGCATCTGAAAAGCTCTCGAAACTAAGGACATAATTTAACACGTATCCGCATTAAATCTTTTAGCATTTATTAGCAAAAATAACTTTGCGATTCCTTTCCCAAAATAGCAAATTTTGTCACAGTTTCAGCAAGTTAACCTCGACTTTCCATTCGAAGTAGCCTTATTATAACCTGTAATACATACGATTACCCTTTTGTTACCAGGGATCCTTTTATATTCCACGACATTATCAGCAGGTGTACCAGCAACTCGTTACCCCTTTGGCGGAATCAACAATTGGTATTTTGAAATCTCGCAGCATTTCTATTTTGGCAGTTATATATATATATATATATATATATATATATATATATATATATATATATATATATATATATATATATATATATATATATATATATATATATATATATATACAACGTCTATCCCCAAGAATTACATATTTCAAATGTGAAGTTTCTGAAAAATGCTCCAGTCTACGAATTAGTGCTATTAAGTTTTGGAAAAGACTGATAAAGTGGTAAAGACAGTAGACAACAATTACGGTCAGAAGTTTGACAAATAATAGATTGGAAAAACTCGAACGAAAAATTTGGTACTAGAAAACGGATTGAGCAAAGTATAAAGGAGGTCGTGGACAAATCACAATGATGAAATCTGCCTTCAAAGGATTCAAATGATTCAGTGTCTGCTGAAACCGTTAGTAAGAACCTTACTCCTTATTCTAAACCTTCACAGACAGATTTTCGTCGTCATTCCCTGATCTTAGATATTCTAAGATATCATCGTATTTTTCATTATAAATATCTCCGATATTCCTGAAGATATATTCCCAACTATCCTCATCAAAAATCATTTATCTCTTCACAATATTTGCGTTACAACATAAAAGAAACTGTGTTAGTTTCTAAATTCTGAAAAATTTGAGTTTAAAATATGAATGTTTTGAAGTAGTGTTGGAAACTGAAGCATGAATTAGTATAATATAATGACACTTGATCAATGTGATTATATTACAGTAATTCATGCTGAGTTTCTAAATGGAACATAATGATTCACAGATCATAACGTCATCATGTGCCATGTTACACAACTCTTACATTCTACCCAATCTCCAAACATATTAACAACATATCTCCTTGATAATTCTATCTTTTCGGACATTCTAGTAACTTACCAAATCAAGATCGTGCAATTACTATTTCCTTCTTAGAACATTAACTATGTTTATTTCAAAATCCATACCTACGAATTCAGGACCATTATTCGCTTGACTCAAAGTCGGGAAGAGGAAACAGAAGTATGGAACTGTTGAATATAAAAGAAAACATAAAGCTCGACAACAACAAATAAATTACAAACCGTGTATATCAATACGTATTACAACGTAAAGGCACGGGAGAATTAACAATACTATAACCCTAAGGTAATAGTAGAAATAAATAAAATCCTCCGGAGGTAGATGAAAAAGAAGAATAATAGAGATGAAAGTTAAGAGTATATCCAGGATCAGTACTGGATGAAGCATACTGATAAATGTTTTAAAGTAAGAATTGAGGGAGGAAGAATAGAAGGTATGAGTTGTAAGGAAATGAAGGGAGGTAGATTTATAGTAAAAGATCCGACAGAGCAATCAAAATAGATGATCGCATTTAAAGTGGATTCTAATTTCCTTGATTATCGAAGAATCAAATCTCATTATGAAGATTTTACTCCAAATCTCTTGAACTTGGAAATCAATCCTATTTACGTCAAAAGATATGACGAATCTATACCTACTCATTTCACCCTTTGGTGATAGCCTCACTCGTACTCTTCACAAAAATCAAATTGCTTTATCAATATTACTTGATGATAATAAAACTCTAATTTCCAACTCGTATACATCATGAAAACATACTTATTGTCACCCATGACCATCTCATTCAAATTTCGGGACGAAATTTATTTAACGGGTAGGTACTGTAACGACCCAGATTTTTTCAATCGTTTTATACTTATGAGATTAATATTTACATAAATTAAACCTTACCAACATAATAAGCAATCCAAATTGTTGAGACTTGTGTTTTTAAAAAGAGTTTTACACAACGTTTGACCGTCCAATTTGACCGATGATATCACGAACTATATAACATACGATAATTATACGTTTGTGTATATATATGTATTTATATATATTTAACATAATCTAAGGATGGTTTAACATCTCATTGTGTACTAATGACAATGAGTTATAAGTATATTTTGAAACTACTAACTTAAGTTTTCAAAAAGATAACTATACGTAACATTCTTTGATATATATACTTATAACCTATAATGCTTATACATGTATCGTATATATAATGTATTTAATCACTTTTTAAGGACTTAAATACATAAAACAATATAAGTATATTCACAAAAGATAGCTATATTTAAATTCTCATTCCGTTTCCTCAAGATTTCTATACGTATATCTAGGGTATATGTACCCGTATCATACCCAGCTTCTATATGTATTTACTATTGGTATATACACATCAAATCAACATCCTAATCAACATTATTACTGCCCTAGATATGAGGTAACTAGGATTTGTCAAGTAGCATGAATTATTAGTAAGAAAACAAAATTAGGAATCCTTTTCTTTCTTTATAAACTAAAAACATTTTTATGAATGAACACCATTTCTTCACTCCATTTTCTCATACCTACACCCTCATTTCTCTCTCAAAATACTCCTAACTTCATACTTGATCATATCCAAGCATTTTCCCCATCATTTAGCTTCAATTACAAGCCTTAAACACCATAAGAAAACTCTTTCAAGAACATATCAAAATAACCACCCATTTGAAGAAGTATACTTCCAACCTTTTGATCTAACTCCACCACTCTTTGATTCCAAGATTTTTTCTTATCTCTTATAGTAACTTTGTCCAAGTAACTTGAGGTAGTAACCTTGTTCATAATCTTGTTCGATTCATAATTATATAGCTATCTTATTTTATGTTGTAAAATTTTAACAACAAGAACATAGTTTGCATGATTTCAAACTTGTTTGCAAACTAAATAGATCCTTCTAACTTAACTTTTAAAACACTTCAAGACCTGTAATATATCATAATGATATGCTAACTTAATAAGATATAACTTGGTTTTACAAAGAACACCTTAAAAACTGAATCTACATCGTCGGAGTGCAACCGGGGGCTATTTTGGGTTGGATAATTAAAAACCATCTTGAACTTTGAATTGGAAGTTCATGTTCTGGAAAAATGATATTTCTTATGAATATGTTAATACATAAAAATTTCATGGTTTAACTCAAAGTGTAAGTATTTTTAGAAAAATGATCATTAAATGTTGTTTTAATGATGAAAAATGATCACTTTCATAAGTTTTACCAAAGTTTGACCTATAACTTGTGATTTCGAATACAAACTAAGGTATTTTAAGTTCATATTCTTAAAATTTGACTCGATCCAAGGAAGTGGCAAGTTGAACCAACAAAAACGGAGTTGTAATGAAGAAACTACGACTAAAACAAGATTGGGTATCCGAAGCTAGTTTAGCTACGAAAATATTTGGAGATAAAGTAAATTAATCATATATTTTCTAATTAATATGATATTTTATATATAATTACTTATGATTTGATTTTATATATTTCAGGACCACCCGTAAACAACACGAGAAGATTAATCATAAGACATCATGATTGTACGCAACACGTCATTTGACAACACGGTACTTTATGTACGCAACACGTCATTTGACAACATGGTACCATGGGTCGAGATTAATTCTGATCAATACGAATACGATGGGGTCTTTATTTATTTTATTGAGCAACTAATTGTGGACCACTAACATCGGACTGCTAACTACGGACTAAGAAAATATTAAAAGTATTATAAGTGTATATATATATATATATATATATATATATATATATATATATATATATATATATATATATATATATATATATATATATATATATATATATATATATATATAACAATTACTTGAAAAGAAAATATGTTGATATATTATATATATATGGTTAGGTTCGTGATATCTATCGGAGACCAAGTCAAGTTAAATACCTTCAAGGCAAAAGTGAGTATATAGTCCCACTTTTAAACTCTAAATATTTCGGGATGAGAATACATGCATTTTATGATTTACGTTATGGACACAAGTGATAAAAAAATATATTCTACGTTGAGTTGTACCACTGGCATACTTCCCTGTAGCTTGGTAACTACTATTTACATGTGGTATTGTAAACGCGAATCTTGTTGATAGATCTATCGCGCCCGACAACCCTAACCGGACTGGACGACTAGTATTCAACGGTTGCACAGTACTTCGTTTCGGTGACTACACTTGGTACAGTGTAGTGAGATTTCATAATAAAGGGAATATGCGACGTTGATTAAATGTTAAGTATGGTTATCAAGTGCTCAACCACTTAGAATATTTTTATTAAAACGTTTATGTATATGAAATCTTGTGGTCTATATTTATAACGCTGCTAGCATTAAACCTATATCTCACCAACTTTATGTTGACGTTTAAAGCATGTTTATTCTCAGGTTCCTAGAAGTCTTCCGCTGTTTGAATATATGTTAGAGAAACCATGTGCATGGAGTCATACATGTTTTATTCGAGGAAGCATTGCATTCACAAAATCATCACCGTGTATTTATTTTGACTGCATTGTCAACGGAAGTATTCTTGTAAACTGTTATTTACGGTGATTGTCTATATGTAGAAATCATCAGATGTCGAAAACATTGAATTTTAAATATTCATTTATGGTATATCTTTTCAAAAGAATGCAATGTTTATAAAACGTATCATATAGAGGTCAAATGCCTCGCGATGTAATCATATGTTATTGTATTCGTCCCTATGGATTGGGTAGGGTCGTTTCAGAAGATGGTGGCGATAGAAACCGAGATGGCTCAAGCTAGTAACTAAGAGATTGGATTATCACTCGGCGGTGTTTTTTGGTGTCGAAAGAGTTCACTTGCTCGTAGGATAACGAGTGAAGTGCGGCGTGATTCGGGTGTCTCATCCGGCGGTATCAAAAGGAGTTGGTAATCAGCTAATCTGGAGTTATTGTGGATTGTTGAAGAAACATAGTGACGGGTTGGCGAAGGTTATGTTTAGATCATCCTTCAAGTGGGAGATTGTTGGATGTGTGAAGGATATCAAAACAACAAGGAAAAGAAGAAGAAAAAAAAGGCTGATTTGGATTTTGCAGTGGAGGCGCGGCGCGGCCCTTCCTGGGCGCGGCGCGACTAGGGCCTAACGGGCTAAAAATTCTAGAATCAAGTTTTCTTGTTCCCTAAGTTGTTTCCTTGCCTATATAAACATCTCATTGTAACTCTAACATGCGTGCACGAAAATTATAGTGAAGAATCTCTGGTTTGCGCGCGTGGAGTAAACCCTTCTCCGTGTTTTGGAGTTGGGATATAACCATGTTATATATCGTGTCGTTTACATTTATCGTTTCATGCTTTATTTTATCGTTTATCGTTTATCGTTTGTGGGTTTGGTGATTGGTTTAAATCAACGGTCTTGTTTGGGTCCATAATTCCTAACATGCCCTAGGGATAATCCCTGCAGACCCGGATCACGGACGAGTTCTCCGTGGTGTGGCCTTATCAATCTTCCGGACCAAACTGTGAATTGGTCCGTCTAGCGTGTTGTTGCTAAGTGATGAGTTCTAGAGTGAGAAAGTACTATGTGAGAGAGAAAATGTGTTCTCTGCCACAAGTTACCGAATGATGTAATGTGGTGAGCCATGGGCCTATCTATAGGCACAGATCCTCCGTGATCTTCAAATACACATGTCAGATGATGATTGATTGATTTATGCGAAGTTTGCGTGATCAGATTTGTGCTTGATGCTGGCGTGGCATGTGTAGTGCTCATGCGCTTATTTAAGGGCTTAAGCATAGAAGCTGCATTTAGGGCTTACGCATGACGCTGGACGGCCTGTTATGATCGTAGAACGCTGAACAACTATACAATAGAAAATATTATCTGCTAATACTTTGGTGCATTTCAAGTGCTTCTTTTCTGTAATAATGATATTTATAATGTTCTCAAACCTGTATATAGCGTCTCACATACATACGTTTTTTTTTTTAATTCAATATGTGCATTTTTATAGCGCATATATTGTGCGGATTTTACATATGTGCACCCGCACATATAATAAGTAAAGTCAATATTGTGAGACTTCTTATGTTAAAAATAACGTATAATACACAATATTCAAGGCAGTCAAAAGTGTTGTCGAAAACAAAAATGGATCAAATTTCAAGAGTTCTTTGAAATCAACGTTGACAAGAATAGTGGTGCACGCGATGATCGATCATGGCAGTCAAGTAACTTTTTATTGTTTAATTCAAAACACATAAGAAACGTCGATCTTAAGAAGGAATTATTACGTTATAGATAATACATCGAAACTGCAAATATGTTCTACATTTGGGACCTTTATTGAAATTATTTAAAGACAACCATATGTGTTAGCGTTAGCGTGCATAAACAATTGTACATAACAATTATTTATTAATTTATTAATTTTTGGTGATGACCATGTAGTTGTACAATAATGTTATACATGTTAAATGTTAATAGCAGTTGGTTTTCGTTAAAAAGATCATACATAATTAATTTATTGCATAGAGAATTGGGATTTAGTTGGGGTCTATCAGACTTGGGCCATTTTTAGTCTTTAATGGGCTGTTTATCTTTTGGGCTGGTAAGTTGGATCTCTAAATTATCTTAACTTATCGCTTGTAATATGCTTCACGTTATCACGTAGTATACACGAAACTGTTTGCTAAATTAAACAACTCGTTAAGAGAAATTGTATATTGCTATGCTTAGTAATTTTTACCAATGCTATGAAGTGATGCATTAAAGAGAAAAATACATGTTATTTGATTGGTTAAACTATAGTATGGTGTCATTTTGAAAGTTTTTGTTTGTAAGATTTATGTAGGTTTAAAATTTCTCACTCGTCAATTAGTGATTTTTAAATCATTGATTAGTGCCTAGTTAATTTATATTTATATATTAAGCTCTAGAGCTCGTGCATTACACATGTGGGTAAAATAATCGTGTAATAATAATCAGTGGCGGTACCAGGATTTTTTTTCACTGGGGGCAAAAAAAAAATTAAAATCGTGGCAATTTTTTTGGGCAAAATATGGAGGTTTTGGGGCAAAAAATGGAGATTTTTAGGCACATTATAGAGGTTTTTGGGCTAAATTTGAAAGTTTGTGGGCAAGATTTGAAAGTTTTAGGGTAAAATTTGGAGATTTTTGCGCAAAATCTGAAAGTTTTGGGGCAAAATATGTAAGTTTTGGGGCAAAAAAAAATAAAAAATTCACCGGGGGCAAAGTCAAAAAATTCAAAAAATTTACACTGAAAATTGCAAATTCACTGGGGACGGCTGCCCCCGCTTGCCCCTAAATAAAACCGCCCGTGATAATAATTGAGTTTATCAAACAATAATTGCTGTGAGCTACAGCTGCAATAGTCTGGAACAATATAATGTTGTATAAGAACAAGGAGTTGGTGTAGTAGTTTTGACATGACTTCCTATATAGCAGGTCAGGAGTTTGACTCTCACTCGCTGCAAAATTTCTCTTGTTGTTACTCGTCCATTCCATGGGCCTCGGAGGTTGTGTACGTCTTGCAACACGATGTCTTTGTGGATTTTTCGTGGGGGTTTCCCCCTGAGAACCGGCATGACTGTAATAGTTAGACCAAGGAAATGATCGGGTGAGTAGATTCCGACATTGCGTTCGGACCCTCGTCAGTAACTCCAGTCCGCTATTAAAAACAAACAATATAATGTGATATGATATGATTATGTTACAAATACAAATATGAGTATGCGATTACTTTTCCCTAAACAGTTCATCCAATTGAAGTCTACAACAAACCATTATGCACCTGATGAGGTGATCCATAACTCCGTGTTCTCAAATTCAATGACAGTCCAGTCATGTTAGTTCAAGTGTCACGGTTTAGCTCCTTATTGCCTTGTTCCCTAACACCTCCCCCTCATTAACAACAGCCACAATTCCTCCCATTGCAAATAAAATTCAACTTGTAATTTAAACAATGATCGCCAGCTATCATTGTATCCTTTGATTTTATTTTTTTTATTTATTTTTTTTTTTTTTGGAAAAGCTATGTATTGCATTGAACACCAAAAAAATACAAACACCAAAAGTTACAGGTTTCACAAGAGGCGAAGCTGCACATATAAATACACCACAACCACAACTACAATATCAATTGAAAGTACAAAACACACCAAAAATACTATAACTCCAGAATGTGCAGCATGCAAGATTTAAGCCCCAACCACAACTCCTTATGGCCTTGCATACCAAACTTCAAAACATCAATTCTGCACTACAAAAGGGCAGGATTACCAAACGCCTAAATCTTTTGCAATCTTACCTCTTGTATTCGACATCCACAAATGGGATAAGACATTTGCTCCACGTAGAATGTCCTCATTTAGAATTCCATTTCTCTTCTCAATAGGGGCATGAATGAGCTTATTTCGCCACTTTCAAATTGACCACAAAAGAATGATTCGAGAAGCCAAACAAATCGAATTTAGATCATTAGATCCCATATCAAAGCATGGTCCGTGAATGATATTCGCCACCCCTCTTGGAACAGTACTTGAAATCCCCCACCAGCAAAGAAAGTTACGCCAAAGAAGGATAGTGAATATGAAGTCCGTAAAGAGGTGATCCACATCTTCATTGAAATGTCCCGTTCTTATTGATTAAAAACGTTCCATATTAATTGATTTCGTTGCGAGGTTTTGACCTCTATATGAGACGTTTTTCAAAGACTGCATTCATTTTAAAACAAACCATAACCTTTATTTCATCAATAAAGGTTTAAAAAGCTTTACGTAGATTATCAAATAATGATAATCTAAAATATCATGTTTACACACGACCATTACATAATGGTTTACAATACAAATATGTTACAACAAAATAAGTTTCTTGAATGCAGTTTTTACACAATATCATACAAGCATGGACTCCAAATCTCGTCCTTATTTAAGTATGCGACAGCGGAAGCTCTTAATAATCACCTGAGAATAAACATGCTTAAAACGTCAACAAAAATGTTGGTGAGTTATAGGTTTAAGCTATATATATCAAATCATAATAATAGACCACAAGATTTCATATTTCAATACACATCCCATACATAGAGATAAAAATCATTCATATGGTGAACACCTGGTAACCGACATTAACAAGATGCATATATAAGAATATCCCCATCATTCCGGGACACCCTTCGGATATGATATAAATTTCGAAGTACTAAAGCATCCGGTACTTTGGATGGGGTTTGTTAGGCCCAATAGATCTATCTTTAGTATTCGCGTCAATTAGGGTGTCTGTTCCCTAATTCTTAGATTACCGGACTTAATAAAAAGGGGCATATTCGATTTCGATAATTCAACCATAGAATGTAGTTTCACGTACTTGTGTCTATTTTGTAAATCATTTATAAAACCTGCATGTATTCTCATCCCAAAAATATTAGATTTTAAAAGTGGGACTATAACTCACTTTCACAGATTTTTACTTCGTCGGGAAGTAAGACTTAGCCACTGGTTGATTCACGAACCTATAACAATATATACATATATATCAAAGTATGTTCAAAATATATTTGCAACACTTTTAATATATTTTGATGTTTTAAGTTTATTAAGTCAGCTGTCCTCGTTAGTAACCTACAACTAGTTGTCCACAGTTAGATGTACAGAAATAAATCGATAAATATTATCTTGAATCAATCCACGACCCAGTGTATACGTATCACAGTATTGATCACAACTCAAACTATATATATTTTGGAATCAACCTCAACCCTGTATAGCTAACTCCAACATTCACATATAGAGTGTCTATGGTTGTTCCGAAATATATATAGATGTGTCGACATGATAGGTCGAAACATTGTATACGTGTCTATGGTATCTCAAGATTACATAATATACAATACAAGTTGATTAAGTTATGGTTGGAATAGATTTGTTACCAATTTTCACGTAGCTAAAATGAGAAAAATTATCCAATCTTGTTTTACCCATAACTTCTTCATTTTAAATCCGTTTTGAGTGAATTAAATTGCTATGGTTTCATATTGAACTCTATTTTATGAATCTAAACATAAAAAG